>NC_135959.1:69754366-70054366 GCF_053455715.1 Rhinoraja longicauda | reverse complement strand
CGGTTTCCTCCCACACTCCAAAGACGTACAGGTATGTAGGCTAATTGGCTGGGTAAAAATGTTATTAAAAAAAAAAAAAATTGTCCCTAGTGGGTGTAGGATAGTGTTAATGTACGGGGATCGCTGGGCGGCACGGACTTGGTGGGCCGAAAAGGCCTGTTTCCGGCTGTATATATATGATATGATATGATATGATAATGGGGTTAGGAGGGAGAGATAGATCAGCCATGACTGAATGGCAGAATATACTTGATGGGCCGAATGGCCTAATTCTATTCATATTCCTTATGACCTTATGATCATATCACATAGGAGCAGAATTAGGACATTTGGTCCATCGAGTCTATGACGTTATTTGATCATGGCTGATCTATTTCCCCCCTCGACCCCTTAACATGGTACGTTAACATATAATACATGTAAGGCACATACGAGGAAGTAGGTTCTAACTGAACATAACTGTTCACAACAATTAGCCTTTATGTCTTTCAGCCAAGAGGTGCATTAAATACAGCACAGCCTAGAATCAGAATAATGTACTGTGTGTTTATATATAACCTAGCAACCTGCATGTCTTTGGCACATGGGAGGAAGCCAGAGCATCCAGGGGAAACTCAAGCAGCCACAAGAATGGTGAGCAAAATTCACACAGTCAGCAGGAGAGGTCAGGATTGAACCCAGTCCGCTGGAGTTGTGAGACAATGGCTATTGCAGCTGCACAAACTGAGACATCCTAATAATGCCCGTATTATTTCAAATGTGCCGAACACCCCTTGCTTGTCAATGATTTAAACTCTTATATAATAATGGGGAAACAAATTAGGCAGAGAATGATTCGAGGAAAAATGTGCCTTTTGAAAAATGAAAGTTTGTATCATTTTGATCTCTGACTTAATTATCATGAAAACAGGAATTGTGGATTGTGAGTCTCAGTTGTGTCCAGGTTGACGTAAGAGTAAATAGGTCAGAACTGAACCTAGCTGTTCAAAACAATTAAACTTTATACCCTTAATACAATCGGTGCATTAAACACAGCAGAGCTTGGAATCGGAATAGTGTATTGTGTGTTATGTAATTGGTTTACCTGTCTTTGCCAAACACTAGCTTGATTTTATCAAGCAAGTCAGGTGGCAATGGGGAAGATTAACAGTTAAAATCTGAAAAATAGACACACAGTTGATTCCCACTTTAACTTCATTGTAAATCAAATTAGAAAGCCCCCTGGGTGTAAACAGCGAATGCCTTTCTAAATTCAGATAAGAATCTTATTACGTGGCATGGGTTGTTAACTGAATGGGCTGAAGATTTGTTGTGCAGCAAATCTGCTAAGTAAAGGCAGTAGGATTCATTTACAAATTGACTAAAGGCCCTGTCCCAGTCAGGCGTTTTTTAAGGCGACTGCCGGTGACTGTCGTAGTCGTAGCAGGTCGTCGAAAAACCGGCGACTGGACCCCCCCCCCACGACAATGTCTACGACAAGCTACAACAACCTACCACCTAGTCGACGTCAAGCTACGGCAAGCTACCGACAACCGGCGACCCAATCGTCACGAGTAGGACGTCCACCTACGACCGCACCTACAACAACCTACGATGACACCTACCACCACTAGACGACAACCTACGACAACCGAGGTCAACCTACGTCCACCCGCGACAAGCTACGACTCTGAAGACTGGACAACTGAAGACAATTCACGTTTCACCCAGTTTCCCTATAAAAGGGGGTGTACAGTAGGGTTTCCAATCATTCTGCATCATATTTGAAAGTGATGCCATGAGAAACTACTCTGAAATACAATAACTTCATACATCAATTTTCTGTCAAAATGTCAAGAATTCCCTTTATTGATATTCAAACAAAAATTTAAAAAAAGGTTGATAAGAACATACAACAGTGCATACAAAAATATTGTAATAAACTTCAATAAATTTCAATAAACTTCAACTTCAAACTTTAACATTCAAACTTTAAACAGAATACAAGTGCAAAAACATGCAAAACCTGACATCATTGATGGACACATTACACTGATGGGTGATCAGATCAAGTCCACACTTGGAATTTGCCGAAGTCAGCACCGGCAACAACCTACGTCACCTGGCGACAACCTGGCGACAACCTACCACAGCGCCTACGTCAGGAGACGTCAAGCTACGCTCATTGGCATCAAACCAACAGTCGGCGATAATTGTTAAGCCTTCGCAAAATCCAGCGGCGACCAGAAAAACGGTACGACTCTTTGGAGACTACTCACAACCATGCACGCGAGACCCCAGCGACCGTGTGGCGACAGCGCCTGTAGTCGCCTAAAAAATCGCCGAACTGGGACAGGGGCTTAACTGTGCAAACTCAATTTAAAGGAAATTCACCCTCACCTACTCAGGTCACTGTGATCTGTGTGCCATTGTTCGCTCCGACTGCGGGTGGTTCGACAGCCTCGACTGTAGGAGAATAAAGAGGGAGAAGATTGGACTTTATTACCTTCCGTCACAGTGAGGAATGTGGGGAGTCGCTGTGGTGGATGTTTATGTTAACTTTTATTTTATGTGGCTGTGTGTCTTGTTGCTTTTCACTTAGTATGGCTGTATGGTAACTCAAATTTCACTGTGCATTAGTTTTAGATTTTTTTTAGATTTAGAGATACAGCGTGGAAACAGGCCCTTCGGCCCACCGAGTCCGCGCCGCCCAGCGATCCCCGCACATTAACACTATCCTACACACACTAGGGACAATTTTTACATTTACCCAGTCAATTAACCTACATACCTGTACGTCTTTGGAGTGGTACATGTGACATAGTTGGTACATGTGACAATAAACTGACCTTGAAACCTTGTGAAAAGAACTTCCAACCGCAATATGTAGGTAGGGTCTCAATCCGAAACATTACCCATTCCTTCTCTCCAAAGATGCTGCCTGTCCCGCTGAGTTACTCCAGCATTTTGTGTCTACCAAGTGTCAATGCAGTGGAATTCCTTTTCTTACCCACAGTCCATTAGAGTATTGCCATATCTCCGATCCTCGATTAGCAAGTGTACAAAAATAGTCTACTGCAGGCAAGAGGAGTCACGTTTTGGTGCCATTTTCACGTTCGTATGAGCGGTGCCTCTTCCAGGCAAGTCCCAGGCTCCTCCAGCCATCTCCTTCCGTGGACACCACATCCCTCTCCTCACATCCACCTTTGTTCCCTGGGGGTGTCTTCCGCAGTCTTAATCATCTGCACCCGAGGCTCTGGAAAACCTTCCCGAAACATCTTCACCACTCTATCACTCTCTTCCTTTGTGTAATGTCTTTAAACCCTACTTCTTAGATCAATCTTTTGGTATCCTGCCTTAAGATTGCATTATATGGCATTGCAACACATCTGTCTGACAAAGTCTCAATGGACGTGTATAAATTGGCTCTTTAATAGCCAGTTTATATAGGTAACAAGCCCTTGTTGACTTTTTAATTCATTCAAAGCTGACGTGTATTATCCATCACTTCTTGTCCTGGCAAAGAATCAACAACATAATTGGGAGTAGCAGGTGCACTAGAGTGGGGAAAGATGTCCAATTTCCTTCCTTGAAGTGTTGAAGTGGACTGAAGAACAAGATGGATTTTTTTGACAATCCTGTGGTTTCTTGGTTATAATTAATGCAACTTGTTTATATTTGCCTGAAATTGCAGATACATTTATCATATCATATCATATATATACAGCCGGAAACAGGCCTTTTCGGCCCACCAAGTCCGTGCCGCCCAGTGATCCCCGTACATTAACACTATCCTACACCCACTAGGGATAATTTTTACATTTACCCAGCCAATTAACCTACATACCTGTACGTCTTTGGAGTGTGGGAGGAAACCGAAGATCTCGGAGAAAACCCACGCAGGTCACGGGGAGAACGTACAAACTCCTTACAGTGCAGCACCCGTAGTCAGGATCGAACCTGAGTCTCCGGCGCTGCATTCGCTGTAAAGCAGCAACTCTACCGCTGCGCTACCGTGCCGCCCTTAATTTAGTAAGTTGAATTTAAAGTTCCCAGCAGTGATGGTGGAATTTGAACCCATGTTCTTCGACCAATGGTCCTGTATTCTGAACAATTTCCTTTCAAATTAATTAAACAGCAGGATCCAATGGTAAAGGATTTATGAGATGCACTCTTGCTTTACATCTTGGTGGATTCATTCGGCATGCAATGTGTGAAGGCTACATTCTGTCCCATCCAACTGAACAGAGGTGTCAAAGGAGACTAAGACATAAGAAATAGAAGCAGGAGCAGGAGCAGGCTGTAAGGCAGATCTAACTCCAACGTGAAATTTTCTTTCAGCAGTGGCATGAAAATTTGATCTGCTGTTAACCCTCGGTTCAATATCCATCCAAAGTTAAAATCATGGCCAGCCAATATTTTGTCTTTGTTCCAATCAGGGCTTCGGCCCTGCTATGGCATCAAAACAGTTCTGATCAAAGTTACTTAATAACCCTGATTATGATAATGATTATCCAGGCCTCTTGTCCTCTCTGCAATATTTGATCACATCTTTCTTAGGCATTAAGAGAACCTGTGCTTCTGGTAAAAGAACTGTGACACTGAGATAGAAGATCAGCCTTATGGCCTGCTGCTGCTCCTATTTCTTATGACCTACCCTCCTTTGACACCTTGGTCCAGTTAGATGGGGCAGGATACGACCTGTTCCATTTATGGCTGTCCATTCATTGCCTGTAAATCACCAGTAACGGTTTATCTTCCCTTTACCACAACATTACCTCGGGCACTCTCGTAGTACTTGCCGTCCCTCAGCAACATCGTCAAGAAATATGGTACCCGTTTCCTCATTCCAGGATTAAACCCAACTATATCTCGTCTCTTCCTTCAACCTTTTACTATATTCACATTGTCGGGGTATTTTCTTCATTATGAATGAACAGGATATTTTTTCCAGTTGGACACTGAGAAGATTTAAACTGTTGTTTTCAGTGCCTGCCACAAACTCTAATTTCACTGTCCACTGAATTCATCTCTCCCCGTGGAAACTGGCTGAACCGAATCAGACTGTTCACAGAGTTGGTGTAGTACCTTAACCCGCATTGAGTTTAAGAACCATATTTGAGACCACCTTTCTTTACTTTGGTCAACTTTGCCCTCAGCTCAGCTCATGTGACCAATGCATTAAATTCTGGCAAGTTCTGACAAACCTCACTCACTCTTGCATTTGTCATTTAGAGCTGACCATTCTGATGCAGGTTAGTCTCATTCTCGTCTCTCTAAACTCGTCCAGTAGAATCTTCCTTCCCAACTTGCACAAAGTCTCATTTATCCACAACTCCCTGCTTACAGGCATACACTGGCCCCTTGTTAACCAATTGCTAGATTTACCAAGTTCACCCTCTCACCTTCTGCTCTGTAAGCTTTCTCCTCCCAAATTAAATCACCCCCATTACTGGCTTTACCTATCTATCGTTTGTCTCTGGCAATTCTGTTGCAAAACTCTCATTTTCCCCGCTCCTCGTTCTTTCAAATCGCTGACCAAACATTCACTCTAATAAGTCCTTGTGTAACAGTGAGGCATTTCTCTTTATTTGCAAACACTCCTGCGGAGCACCCTGGGGTATTCTTATTACATTAACGGCATTGTATAAATAGAAATTGTTGCTGTTATGAGCAGCAACAAAGGAGACCTGTTCCCATATTCATTGTTTACATTTTAAAGCGGCTACCATGAATATATTAAAATCTTCATTTTAATGATGCAACTATTTTATTTGAATCTAACCTATCACAAGTTCTGAAAACACATGCAAGAAGTCTATGCTGTTGGCTCTGTCGTAATCATTAATTACTCAACAAACATTTTCCACAGGAGTTGTTACTGTCTATTTGGTAACAAGGGAAAATTATTCTTTTTTTTTACACAGGGCAGTCAGAACCTTTTTTCCCAGGTGGAAATATCAAAGACTACAGGGCATAGGGTTAACATGAGCGGGGAAAAGTTTAAAGGTGATGTGCGGGGTAGGTTTTCTACAGAGGGTGATGGATGCATGGAACATGCTGCCCGGCCTGGTGGTGAAGGCAGATATTACTGTGACATTTAAGAGGTTTTTTAGTTAGGCACTCCTAACTACGGGCCTCCTCCAGTGCCATAGTGAGTCCCACCGGAAATTGGAGGACCAGCACCTCATATTTCACCTGGGCAGCTTGCAGCCCAGTGGTATGAACATCGACTTCTCCAACTTTAGATAGTTCCTCTGTCCCTCTCTTCCCCTCCCCTTCCCAGATCTCCCTCTATCTTCCTGTCTCCACCTATATCCTTCCTTTGTCCCGCCCCCCTGACATCAGTCTGAGGAAGGGTCTCGACCCGAAACGTCGCCCATTCCTTCTCTCCTGAGATGCTGCCTGACCTGCTGAGTTACTCCAGCATTTTGTGAATAAATACCTTCGATTTGTACCAGCATCTGCAGTTATTTTCTTACACTTTAGTTAGGCACATGTATATACAGGAAATCGAAGGATATGGATCATATGCAGGCAGAGGAGATTAGTTTAATTTGGCATCATGTTCAGCAGGAACATTATAGACAATAGACAATAGGTGCAGGAGGAGGCCATTCGGCCCTTCAAGCCAACACCGCCATTCAATGTGATCATGGCTGATCATTCACAATCAGTACCGCGTTCCTGCCTTCTCCCCATACCCCCTGACTCTGCTATCATTATGGGCCAAAGGAACCGTTCCTGTGCTGTACTGGTTTTTTTTAGATTTAGAGATACAGCGCGGAAACAGGCCCTTTCGGCCCACCGAGTCCGCGCCGCCCAGCGATCCCCGCACATGAACACTATCCTACACACACTAGGGACAATTTTTACATTTGCCCAGTCAATTAACCTACAAACCTGTACGTCTTTGGAGTGTGGGAGGAAACCGAAGATCTCGGAGAAAACCCATGCAGGTCACGGGGAGAATGTACAAACTCCGTACAGATGGCGCCCGTAGTCAGGATCGAACCTGAGTCTACGGCGCTGCATTTCGCTGTAAGGCAGCAATTCTACCGCTGCGCCACTGTGCCGCCCAATGATTCTATGTTCTATGTTCTATATTCTATGATTTTGTAACTTTGCATGTTTTGATACACCTAAAGCACTCATAATTTGAACCTGACTACTTCCCATGAACAAGCAGCATGTCAGAGATCATTAATATATTGGGTGGCACCAGTGCTTTTTTTTGTACAGAAAAGGGTGCAAATTAATAAAGATATGTTTCAAGTGGTCGGTAGGAATGATGTTGACGTTTTAGAGGTGCTGGTACATGAAGCACATCCTGTCGGAAAAATATCACCTGTTGTATGTTGTATGTTCTGAGTTTAGGTTCCATGCAATGCATTCTAAAAATAACATTATGCGAACATGGAAAATACAGAAAAACAAAATATAATAAGTGATAATGAACACAATATTTGATCAGGGTCCTATTTTACAACTAAGGACTGATCTTTTGAGGAACTTGGAATTGTAACTTGCATGCGAAACTCAATTTTTGGGGGGTATTTTCTACTTCTTTTCCTTATGCATGTAAGCACCACATTCTGAATTACACTTTTTTCCGTAATATCTAATGTTCTTCATATAATTCTTCATAGAATTTGTGTCATATGTAATATTTACGCCAAGCCATTTATATACACATGTGTTTATTCACAAAATGCTGGAGTAACTCAGCAGGTCAGGCAGCATCTCAGGAGAGAAGGAATGGGTGACGTTTCGGGTCGAGACCCTTCTTCAGACTGAATGTGATCTTCAGTCTGAAGAAGGGTCTCGACCCGAAACGTCACCCATTCCTTCTCTCCTGAGATGCTGCCTGACCTGCTTAGTTACTCCAGCATTTTGTGAATAAATACCTTCGATTTGTACCAGCATCTGCAGTTATCTTCTTATATACACATGTGTGTGTGTGTGTATATATATATATATAGTGTGTGTGTGCATATATATATAGATATATGTGTATATGAATATATATATATATGTATACATACACGCACATACACACACACACACATATGTATACACATTTATATACAGATACATTGCAGGCACCACCCAGATGCATTGTTGGCTGAACACATCACTGTCTACGTATTACAAAGCAAATCTTTGTTCCCATCTATGCTATGTGTATGATTATTGAAAACTGGAAGAGAGTACAAAGAACAATTCCTGACACCACTTCTTGACCAACATAGAGCGAGCAGCCATTTTTGCCTGTAAGTGTGAGTTATATTTATGTGGGACCTACTCTTTAAAATGTAGCTTTATTGACAGTTTTGTGTTGCCCAGCTCAGCACCAGGTTTTTCTTTAAATTCGTCGATGATGCCACTGTTTTTGGCCGGATCAATAGCAATGACGAAACAGAGTACAGAGAGTGATCGGGAATTTAGTATCATGACGTCAGAACAGCAACCTAGCCCTTAACTTCAGCAAAGCCAAATAGTTGGCTGCTAACTTAAGAAATTGGTGGGGGCAAGGGTGAGGTGTGTGTAAACACAATCCTATGCTCATCAATGGAGCTGTTGTAACGATAGTTGACAGCTTCAAGTTCGAAGACATCCATATTGCCAGCAATCTAATCCGATCTTTGGCAAGTAATGCGGTGATCAAGAAAGTGCCATGGCACATTTACTTTCTTCAGACTCTGAGAAGGTTTAGCATGTCCATGAGGATTTTATCGAGCCTCTACAAGTTGTGCTATGGAAAATATTCTGGCAGTCTGAAGAAGGGTCTCGACCCGAAACGTCACCCATTCCTTCTCTCCCGAGATGCTGCCTGACCTGCTGAGTTACACCAGCATTTTGTGAATAAATACCTTCGATTTGTACCAGCATCTGCAGTTATCTTCTAATATTCTGGCAGGATGCATCTCGGCCTAATATGGCAATTGCTCTGATGTTGACTGCTTGGACCTGCAGAGAGTGGTGAACACACACCAGTACACTGGAATTTAGAAGGATGAGAGGGGGTCTTATCGAAACATATAAGATTATTAAGGGGTTGGACACGTTAGAGGCAGGAAAAATGTTCCCAATGTTGGGAGTGTCCAGAACCAGGGGCCACAGTTTAAGAATAAGGGGTAGGCCATTTAGAACGGAGATGAGGAAAAACTTTTTCAGTCAGAGAGTTGTGAATCTGTGGAATTCTCTGCCTCAGAAGGCAGTGGAGGCCAATTCTCTGAATGCATTCAAGAGAGAGCTAGATAGAGCTCTTAAGGATAGCGGAGTCAGGGGGTATGGGGAGAAGGCAGGAACGGGGTACTGATTGAGAATGATCAGCCATGATCGCATTGAATGGCGGTGCTGACTCGAAGGGCCGAATGGCCTCCTCCTGCACCTATTGTCTATTGTCTACCACAGGATCATCACGTCCTTCAACCCAGTCCATATTCACGGTGCGTTGCATCGGAATGGCCGAATATATCGTCAAGGTTGTCTGTCTGCCACCTTGGCCATTCCCTTTTCTCGCTTCCGCCTTCTGGAAGATGCATGAGCTTGAAAGGCAGATATCCTTGAATGAGCAGGTTCTTCCCTACTGCTATCAAAGTCCTGTACAAATTTACCTCCATCACATCCCATTCCCTAAGGTGCTGCCATGTACTCTGAATCTTAACTCTACCTAATTTGGCTATTCCATTATTGTACATTAATATTTATTTTGCACTACCTCAAATTTTGATACAATCTTTGCCTCATTCTGCTGTTTTGCATTTGTCGCCTTATTTACTGATATATCTATTGTTACTCTCCGAGCTCCATGTAAACAAGGACCTTCATTGCATCCTGGTGTATACGACACCAAACCAATCCGAATCTGAATAATTAGCCCAAATGAAAAGAACTAGTCATTAGGGAGCAAACATTTTCCTTGAGTAAGGGCAGGGCCTGGCCAATTATGTTTTTTAAATATTGTAAATAAGGATTGCATTTTTATTGAAGGTAGACACAAAATGCTGGAGTAACTCAGCGGGTCAGGCAGCATCTCAGGAGAGAAGGAATGGGTGACATTTCGGGTTGAGACCCTTCTTCAGACTGATGTCAGGGGAGGGGGCGGGACAAAGATAGGATGTAGATGGAGATAGGAAGACAATGGGAGAACTGGGGAGGGGATAGAGAAGTGAAGCAGGGACTACCTGAAATGGGAGAAGTCAATGTTCATACCGCTGTGGTGTAAACTGCCCAAGCGAAATACGAGGTGCTGTTCCTCCAATTTGCGCTGGGCCTCACTCTGACAATGGAGGAGGCCCAGGACAGAAAGGTCAGATTGGGAATGGAAGGGGTAGTTGAAGTGCTGAGCCACCAGGAGATCAGGTTGGTTGAGACGGACTGAGCGGAGGTGTTCAACGAAATGATCGCCGATCCTGCGCTTGGTCTCGCCGATGTTGAGAAGTTGACACATGGAACAGCGGATACAATAGATGAGGTTGGAGGAGGTGCAGGTGAACCTTTGCCTCACCTGGAAAGACTGTTTGCGTCCTTGGATGGAGTCGAGGGGGGAGGTAAAGGGACAGGTGTTGCATCTCCTGCGGTTGCAGGGGAAAGTACCTGGGGAGGGGGCGGTTTGGGTGGGAAGGGACGAATGGACCAGGGAGTTTCGGAGGGAACGGTCTCTTTGGAAGGCAGAAAGGGGTGGAGGTGGGAAGATGTGGCCAGTGGTGGGATCCCGTTGGAGGTGACGGAAATGTTGGAGGATAATTCGTTGTATGCGACGGCTGATGGCATTTTTATTGAACCATTACATACTTATCTGTCAGGCAGCATAGCCTATTTACCAGACTTTTAGGCAGTTATATCAATCACTTCATGTAATTTAGTTCGCTGCGAGACGCAAGAGTGGTACTGGTCTGATGGGCCCCATGTGGTTGAACCTGCACCAGCCTCACAGCCAAATCCACCTTCATGCAACCGCACAGCAGTCAACAGCCTCACGGATTCACTGCCACCGTCATTTCACAAAGCAGAGCTGCTTCAGGCAATGCAAACCGAGGTCTCACCAATATTCCACCTTGATGGTCTTCTCATAGCTTGGGTCATCACTGCTGCAAAATTTCTATAATGACCAAAGACATCATTTCAAAATATGAATTCAAATTGTTTACAAATATGAACTAAAATAATGATCGCAAAACAAAATTCGCTGAGCGAAACCAATTCGATCATTAAAAACGAAAGCAGGGTCCGAACCCAAAACGTCATCTATCCATGTTCTCCAGAGACGCTGCCTGACTCGCTGAGTTACTCCAGCACTTTATGTATTTATTTTGTAAACCAGCACCTGCAGTTCCTTGCTTCTCCAAAGAAAAGTTTATGCCTGCTTAATATTTTACTGATGGTCAGTGGCAGCAATCGATGAATGGGCCAGTGACCAGTTCCACCCGCTATGGCCTGTGTAAAGCATTGGGCCAGATACAATGTTGTCTGGCCTCTTGGCTCCTAATGAAAGGAAATGATGCTGGACTCAGTGCTGGGTTTAGGGACGCAGCAAGAGTGGATATGCCTGAGTCTGCAATGCAGGAGTTCCACGTTCTACAGCCAGTCGTTCATTTTCCTCCAGACCCATTAGCTCTCCTTCAGCACATTGTGGCCAATTATTACAGGCATACCATGAATGGCTGGTTCTCCATCATCCTCCCCTAATAAAGTCATCAATCACAAAATTTGTCGCATATAATGTGGGCTCAGTGATCATGTGAAGCCATTAAAATTTGTGAAAAAAAATATGTTGTCGGTTTATTCACCTATAAAGAATAAAAGCATGCCCTTAATGTTTCAGGGTAAGGATTTAAAGGTTTGGGCCTGCTACCCACAGTCAAGAATAATAATTGGTAAGATTTTTAATGCTTCCACTATTCAGTTATTTTTAAAATTTATTCTTAATAATATTTCCCAACTAAATACTCCAATTCAAACATTTACTCGTTGTAATGTTTCTTCAGCTTATGTTTGAATGCATTTATTATGCCTTGAAAACAGCTGCACAATCAGTAGTGTAGCACCCTGTCTATGAAATAATTGTTAGCACAGTCTAGTCAAGCTGACGCCATATTAAATGGCTTTTAGGATCCCCACCACAATAATAATGGTTTGAGAGGAGATCTTATCGAAACGTATAAGATTATTAAGGGGTTGGATACGTTAGAGGCAGGAGACATGTTCCCAATGTTGGGGGAGTCCAGAACAAGGGGCCACAGTTTAAGAATAAGGGGTAGGCCATTTAGAACTGAGATGAGGAAAAACTTTTTCAGTCAGAGAGTTGTGAATCTGTGGAATTCTCTGCCTCAGAAGGCAGTGGGGGCCAATTCTCTGAATGCATTCAAGAGAGAGCTGGATAGAGCTCTTAAGGATAGCGGAGTCAGGGGGTATGGGAGAAGGCAGGAACGGGGTACTGATTGAGAATGATCAGCCATGATCACATTGAATGACAATGTCACATCCGGTACTCTCATGTCACATCACAATGTTACATCCGGTACTCTCATGGTTACTTGCTATCCCTCAGCAACATTGTCAGGAAACATGGTGCCCGTTTCCACATTCGCCGATCACACCCAACTACATCTCGCCTCTTCCTCTCTTCAACCTTTTTTTATTATATTCACATTGTTAGAGTATTTGTTCAATAAGGATGATCAAAAAAATTCTCAGGCTGAACACTGAGTGTCAGAGAAATGTTCTGAATAATGTTCTGTTCAAAATACTAAAAGCTGTACAATAGACAATAGACAATAGACAATAGGTGCAGGAGTAGGCCATTCAGCCCTTTGAGCCAGCACCGCCATTCAATGCGATCATGGCTGATCACTCTCAATCAGTACCCCGTTCCTGCCTTCTCCCCATACCCCCTCACTCCGCTATCCTTAAGAGCTCTATCCAGCTCTCTCTTGAAAGCATCCAACGAACTGGCCTCCACTGCCTTCTGAGGCAGAGAATTCCACACCTTCACCACTCTCTGACTGAAAAGGTTCTTCCTCATCTCCGTTCTAAATGGCCTACCCCTTATTCTTAAACTGTGGCCCCTTGTTCTGGACTCCCCCAACATTGGGAACATGTTTCCTGCCTCTAATGTGTCCAATCCCCTAATTATCCCCACTCTTTGCTTTCCGTCTGTCAACCAATTTTCTATCCATGTCAGTACCCTACCCCCAATACCATGTGCTCTAATTTTGCCCACTAATCTCCTATGTGGGACCTTGTCGAAGGCTTTCTGAAAGTCGAGGTACACCACATCCACTGACTCTCCCCTGTCAATTTTCCTAGTTACATCCTCAAAAAATTCCAGTAGATTTGTCAAGCATGATTTCCCCTTCGTAAATCCATGCTGTCTGAAAAACAAAAGACAATAGGTGCAGGAGGAGGCCATTCGGCCCGTCGAGCCAGCACCGCCATTCAATGTGATCATGGCTGATCATTCTCAATCAGTACCCCGTTCCTGCCTTCTCCCATACCCCCTGACTCCGCTATCCTTAAGAGCTCTATCCAGCTCTCTCTTGAATGCATTCAGAGAATTGGCCCCCACTGCCTTCTGAGGCAGAGAATTCCACAGATTCACAACTCTCTGACTGAAAAAGTTTTTCCTCATCTCAGTTCTAAATGGCCTACCCCTTATTCTTAAACTGTGGCCCCTTGTTCTGGACTCCCCCAACATTGGGAACATGTCTCCTGCCTCTAACGTATCCAACCCCTTAATAATCTTATACGTTTCGATAAGATCTCCTCTCAAACCATTATTATTGTGGTGGGGATCCTAAAAGCCATTTAATATGGCGTCAGCTTGACTAGACTGTGCTAACAATTATTTCATAGACAGGGTGCTACACTACTGATTGTGCAGCTGTTTTCAAGGCATAATAAATGCATTCAAACATAAGCTGAAGAAACATTACAACGAGTAAATGTTTGAATTGGAGTATTTAGTTGGGAAATATTATTAAGAATTTGAGTGTACGTTACGTTGTTCACTGGAGTACCATTTTCTCGTGTGAGTAGAGACAATTGCTTGTCAGTTTCAATGGCTACCTGTAGTGAACCTGACAGACTGTGTTCTTAAGGGACAGTGGAGTCTGATTACTGTGGGCAGGTACATGGAAACAGTTTTTTTCCTCTAACTGTATTTTTTCCAGCACATTTATTTCTACATATCAATTTACAATGGAACTTTTAAGTGGTTCTCTAGTTCATGATCAAAATCATGTTATAACCAATTTTACTTGTGTAATACAAATCATGCTTCCTGATTTATCCATAACATTATTTCCAATTTGCATTGTGGAAACACAGTTATCGTAGATCTGCCTTTTATCTGCATCTGAAATTCTGTTCCATTCAAATCCACCAAGGTTAGCTTAATCAAACTTAAGAAGCAGGAGACATCTTGCATAAACAACAGCATATCACATTGGACTGAGTAAGAATTTTAATCCTTATTTTTGCATTACCTTGAGTATGTATTTAACCTCTTGTACCTGCTTTAGTTTTATCTGCTAGCAGATATCATCTGGTTCATATGAGCTCCCTAAGGGTAAGTGCAATTTAATCACAATTGGTAGAAAAGAAAAAAAAAAGAGACACCAAGATTTACAAATGTGTAGTTTTATGCCTGTTTTTAAGTGAGACCTGGAAGTGATGTTAAATATCCATCTGTGTAAAAGTACTCTGGTCTTCCCAAACAGATTAGTGTAGGAAAATAACTGCAGATGCTGGTACAAATCGAAGTTATCACAAAATGCTGGAGTAACTCAGCAGGTCAGGCAGCATCTAGGAGAGAGGGAATGGGTGACGTTTCAGGTCGAGACCCTTCTTCAGACTGAAGAAGGGTCTCGCTCTGAAACGTCACCCATTCCCTCTCTCCTAGATGCTGCCTGACCTGCTGAGTTACTCCAGCATTTTGTGACACCTTCCCAAACAGATTGTTGAGCAGAGTTTGTTGAATACTTTCCTTCAAACCGCATTGCTGCAAATGACTAGGATTCAGTTTGTAGCTATCTTCTATTCATTGCGTTTTCTTGGAAAACTGCCTTGTTTTCATTGGAAGAAGTTGCTGTAGTTTTTGTTTAAAAGCTGTTGTTCTTAAAGCGGATTGTTTTCGGAGTAAATTAATTTTTCTTGCCATACCATTTGCTATTTATCCTGAACCTTAGTTCACATACAATTCTTTGGCGAACACAAAGTTGTCAATAAACATCCAGTAATTAGATTTATTCAAGATGCCAGTTATTTCACAATAAAAAAAAGCACATTGAAGTCATGGAAAAGATGAAATAAAGATGCACTGGGATGATACCATGATGCAAGCTAGAAAACAAATTGGTCTTAAGCTGTAGAGAGAGTCGGGGAGGGGAGAATAAAACAAAGGGAATGTCTCAGACAACTATAATGCACCAGACATAAGGAAACAATGCAGCAAGTGCTCACAGACATAACTGCTTCTACAGACTGCAAATTGCAACAGTGCAGTTACATTTTCTTACCTACCACATCTCCATCATAGGAACTATCTTGATTTTTTATCATGTGGACCCTACTCACTCAAATACAATATCTAACGCAATGGGACATTTATTGTGAAAAGCTGTTTGCCTTGTTCTAAACTAATCTGTTTCTTCCAAACACGCCATGAAAAATATTCATCCACATTTTGATATGTTTGGTTAAGTTGACTGCGTGTTGTTCAATGATGCTGTGTACCTCACTTGTGAAGCTGGGATTTACTTTGGTTTAATGTTTTTAAAAAAAATTCAAGTATAAAAACATAAAATGCTAGAGGGTCAGGACGCATCTGTGGAATGAAGAGTTTCACGGGGAAGGAGATAAACGTTGGTTTTAAGTTGCAGAGTGGAACTTAAGTGGAAGGGATGGATGGGGCAGGGGTAGGCAAGGGAATCTTTACTGAGGTTGAAGATTTAATGCGTTAGGGAGAGATAACATGAACAAATGAATGTAAAGGCTGTGAAATATGGACTGTTAGATAGAGAATACAACAAAGGGATGTAGAGGTTACAAAATGCATGGATGAAGGACGTGCTTAACAAGTCAGGCTGTGCCAATGGAGAGAATAACTGACACAGAATGAAAGACTCTAATCGTAAATAAATGGCAGACTTAGCTTTTCCATTGCAAGATTAAGATGAGATCAATGAATATTTCCAAAATGTGAGTGGTGTTTGTGTTTAAAAAAATGGAAGAATTTTTACTTGCCAATTTTAATTGGTTATAGGCTTTTCAACAAAGTTTAGTATTCTCATTAGAATTTTCACATGCTGATTTTTTTAAAACATGAAAGCATTTGATGACAACTAACCCTTGAGAAAGGATTACAAAAAGACATGGAAGGAAATTGTTTGAGTGTTTGCAAGGTGGAACTGTGAAAAGATACGAAGAGCAGATAAGAAAATGTCATCAAATGGCATTAAATGAAAAATTTGCACTAGACCAAGTGTAGAGATATGCCAAAGAAATGAAAGAGAACAATGAACGTAAAAGAGAAGGGGAAAATGTTTTAATAAGAAACAATTGAGGAAAAAAAAACTGCTTGACAGAAAATAACAGTTATGTGATCCTGAGTTGAATATAAATAGATAGGAAACAACCCAACTAAATTTAGCAGCACCTGAGAATTTAATTTTGGGCCATGAAGTCGTATAAAACAGTGCTCCACTGGAATGCTAGCAGCATTCCAAGTGTGACTGGGTGGTTCTTGTGGGGACCAATAGTGTGAGTTGTCTGCATCTCCCAATGGCAGTATTTTAGTGGCTCGGCTAGGTGCTGGAAATTATTCTATTGCTGACCTGCTAAACTGCGTTAAATAGCCCTCTGCACAGCAAAAAAAAGAAAAAAGGCGAGAAGATTTGGAAACGGATGTAAAACGTTGAGAGCTGCTTGTGTTCAACCTCAAGCACAGGATATGCTCAAAAAGATAATCGTCCTGAAGGCCAATGAACAGAGATATAGTCCCAGGAACCAACATGAGGTGCTTCAAAAACTATTAGGATTTTCGATAAATGGCCAACATCAATCAATGCTTCATCAATCCGTATCTCACCAAAGGCGTCACCAGCTCCATGGATCATAGAACAATACAGCACAGGAACAGCCCCTTTTGCCCACAATGTCCATGCCAATCATGATGCCAGATCACAAGCTGCTCAAACTGCGAAATCCACCACACACCCACTGACAATATCTAGCAGTCGTGGATAACACCAAACATTCATTTGCTCCATTACATTTTCACTGCTGCAATCTTCACATTCTCACAGTTAGGACATATGTTCATCAATAAAATCATGACTTAATCTATATCCTTAAAAGCATGTCAGGGCAATGTCGGCCATCTTTGAAGCACGGATTGCAAAGACTTTGGCTTGAGACAGTATAAACATCCATGATAACAGCATCCTCTTCCTTTGATCCAATTACGCTTATCATCCTGCTAGCTCCGATCTCGCACTCCGAACCCTACTGGCATACAGATGCATCTTGGTTTCCAAGCCTATAGTTTCCTGAAAGTGGCGAAATAAGTAGATAGAGTGGTAAAGAAGGTGCATGGCATGCTTGCCTTCATCGGTCGAGGTACTGAGTAAACATGTGAGGAAGTCATGCTGCAGCTTCATATGATTTGGATTGGCCGCCTTTCGAGTATTGTGTGCAGTTTTGATCGCCCCATTACACAAAGGCTTTTGAGAGTTTGCAGACTAGGTTTGTCAGAATGCTGCCTGGATTAGAGGTCATGAGACAGAAAATCTTGGATTGTTTTCTCTGGAGCCTCCGAAACTCAGGGAGATGGGATAGAAGTATATGGAATTGTGACAGGCATAGATAGGAAAGGCGATCGGAACCTGGGGTGGAAATGGCAAAGACTAGAGGGCATAGTGTTAAATTGAGAGGGAGAAAGTTTAAAGGAGAAGTGCAGGGCAAATATATTTCTAGAGGGTGGTGGGTGCCCGGAATGCGCTGCCAAGGATGGTGGTGGAGGCAGATATAATAGTGACATTTAAAAGGCTTTTAGAGAGGCACATGGATATGCATGGAATGGAGGGATATCAACAATGTGCAGGCAGAGAAGATTAATTTAACTTGGCATCATGTTCAGCACGGACATTGTGGGCCAAAGGCCTTGTTCCTGTGCTGTGCTGTTCTGTATTCTATGTTCAATGCACTGCACTACAATTTGATACAATAATACAGAATAAAGGGCAATAATGACAACATGGCCTCTCTGGATTCCACAATCCCAGTCACCAGTTCTAAAATTAATAAAATAGCAAAATGTTGGAAACATTGAGCAGGTCGGATCTCCTTCACAGAAAAAGAAGCAGAATTAAAGTTTCAGATCAAAGATCATTTAAACTGAGAAATGCCACATTGAGGCATAGTCATAGAGTCATTCAGTGTGGAAATAGCCTCAGGGTTAGCTAAATCTTATGCCTTCGATGGTTGCTTTTCTTTTAAGCAATGTTAAATGAAAAAAGGACAGACAATTCAAAACAAGATTGATGGCTAAAATGAAAGGAAAATCAAAAATCTTTTGCCTCAAAGACATGCATGTTTGTAGGTCGAGTTTAGTTTCAAGATACAGCATGGAAACAAGCCTTTTGGCCCATAGAGTCCATGCCGAACAGCGATCCCTGCACACTATACACTATCCTACACACACTAGGGACAGTTTCCAATTTTACCAAGCCAATTAGCCTACAAACCTGTAGGTCTTTGGAGTGTAGGAGGAAACCGGAGCTCCCAGAAAATACCCACACAGGTCACGGGGAGAATGTACAAACTCTATATAGAGAGCATCCGTAGACCGGATCAAACCCAGGTCTCTAGTGCTGTAAGTGTCATAAGATGCAAAAGTGAAATAACATATAACTAGTGTGAACGGGTGATCGATGGTCAGTGTAGACTTGGTGGGCTGATGGTCCTCACCAATGGTGTATCTTTCAATCAATCAATCAATCAATCAATCAATCAATCAATCAATCAATCAATCAATCAATCAATCAATCAATCAATCAATCAATCAATCAAAAATATAGTAGGCTTGATTGGAACAGAATGTGGCTACAAATGTAGCTACTGTAGCAAAGGATGACAATGTAGGAGATATTGCACATTACTCCAGCTCCAGCCTGAGTGGAGCAGGATGTACAGAACCTATGGCCTAAGGGGCCTGTCCCACGACGTTTTTTAGGCGACTGCCGGCGACTGCAATAGTCGTAGCAGGTCGCCAAAAAAACGGCGACTGGACCCTCCACCACGACAATGTCTTTGACAAGCTACAACAACCTACCACCTAGTCGACGTCAAGCTACGGCAAGCTACCGAAAACCGGCGACCCGATCGTCTCGACTTAGGACGTCCACCTACGACCGCACCTACGACAACCTACGACCAGAGGGGGCGGCAACCTACGACAACCAAAATTAGCCTACGTCTACCCACGATAGCTGCTACAAGCTACGACCATGTCGGCGAAAACTGAAGACAATTCATGTCATTTTGGCCTCCGGTTGTGATGCCGGTACCTGTCGCTGGTTGACGTAGGTAGTCGCCAATGGAATTCGACGAAGTCAGCACCGGCGACAACTTGGCGACAACCTGGCGACAACCTACGACAGCGCCTACGTCAGGAGGCGTCAAGCTACGATCATTGGCGTCAAACCAAAAGTCGCCAAAATTGTTTAAACATTTCAAAATCCAGCGGCGACCAGAAAAACGCTACGACTCTTTGGAGACGACTCACGACCACACAGGTGACACCTTGGTAACCGTGTGGCAACAGCCTAGTCGCCAGTAGTCGCCTAAAAAATTGCCTTGACAGCCACTGTCACAGTCGCTCTTGCCCTGATCTATCTAATCCACAATTCTGTTGTTGCACAAACTGACAGATTCCAGCAGGGACATTGTTACAGAAGAGCAGGCATTTTTGTTTATCTCAGATGACCAGGAAGAAAAAAATATTGCATGAACTTCTCGGCAGATATTGTCTACTTTGCTGAGATGTTCACCCATCCCACACACCCCACCCCACCCCACCTCCCATCCACTTCCTTCTTCAGGAAGCCTGTCTTGCTTTGCGTAGATTCCCAAAAGTTGACCTTTGATAAGAATTTCATGCTATAAATACTTCCTCCCTACACATATTTGTTTCTGATTTTGGTTTTGAGACTATGTGTGTTTCTTTGACACCTCAGCATTTCTCTGTTTAGTCTACATCCAACTCTTTCTCATTTTTACAAGTCTCCTTTCTATATCCTTACCTTCACCAAGTCCAACATAGCCCCCTTGTGCCAACACATATTCTATTCCGTTTATTTGCATGTACATTACATACTTAATTGAAAGGTTTTTATCAAACTTTATGAGGATATATAGTTGAGAAAAGTATGGCTGTCTTTTACCATCCTTGCCTTTCTATCTTTATCTTATTCCAAGGAGACCTAGAGTCACCTTCAGGAATTTCAATGCTGTGGAAATTTCGGAAATTATCTCGTTTGTCCCTGAACATTGTTGAGGAGGACAAAGGTCAGACCAACACCACAGACTCACAAATTTCCTCACAAGAGCATCAAGCTCAATTCTGTATACTTACACACTCCGACCCAAAAATGGCCACAGGAGACTTTCACCTTACTGTTCGCCTCTGAACTGATAGTGGCTTAACTGATCATTAGATGATCTGACATTACTTTCATTCCCATTGAGCATGGGGTGGAGGTTGGAGAAGCACAGCCAGATTTGTGGCTGGGCATTGACGTACAAATCTCTCCCATTTTGTCATCACATATTGGGAGATGACAAAATGGGAGAGATTTGTCACACATTCGGTTCTGGGACCTCTATTCAAATCCTTCCAAGTGAAGTGAACCTAGACAGAACACAATCCAGAATGGAAATAGTCTCATGGCATTCAGTACAAAGTGATACTAAACTGGGGAATGTTTAATTTGCAAAAGGAAATGGCACATTGGGACAAAGTTTGCAAAGTTTGATCTTAAATTGCCATGTGCATATCCATTGCTGATTCATGCTCATGCACATCTCTGAGCAGCAATGCATCTTAAGAACATAAAAACAAATTTCACTAACATAAAGGCCTTTTTTCTTAATTGTCATAGAGTCAAATACCTCAGAAACAGGCACTTCGATTCAACTCGTCCATGCTGACCAATATACCCCATCTACGCTAGTCCCATTTGCCCGTGTTTGACCCATATCTTCTCAACCTTTCCTAAATGTGCACCTGTTAAGTGACTTTTAAACACAGCGGGGCAGGCAGCATTCTGGAGAGAAGGAATGGGTGACGTTTCGGGTCAAGATCCTTCCTCAGACTGGAGAAGGGTCTTGACCTGAAACGTCACCCATTCCTTCTCTCCAGAGATGCTGCTTGTCCTGTTGAGTTACTCCAGCTTTTTGCGTCTATCTTTGGTTTGAACCAGCATCAGTAGTTCCTTCCTACACAAAATGACTTTTAAATGTTGTTATAGTATCTGCCTGAACTACTTCCTTTGGCAGCTCATTCCACATACCCACCACCTTCTGTGAAAAGAATGCCCCTTGTGTGTACTGCAGCACGGTGGCGCAGCGGTAGAGTTGCTGCCTTACAGCGAATGCAGCGCCGGAGACTCAGGTTCGATCCTGACTACGGAGTTTGTACGTTCTCCCCGTGACCTGCGTGGGTTTTCTCCGAGATCTTCGGTTTCCTCCCACACTCCAAAGACGTACAGGTATGTAGGTTAATTGGCTGGGCAAATGTAAAAATTGTCTTCAGTGGGTGTTAGTGTGCGGGGATCGCTGGGCGGCGCGGACCAGGTGGGCCGAAGGGCCTGTTTCTGCGCTGTATCTCTAAATCTAAAATCCCTATTAAGTCTTTCCCCTTTCACCTAAACCTTTGCCCTCTTCTATGCCCTCTAGTTCTATTCCCTTTTCCTGGGGAAAAAGACTGAACATTCACCCTATCAAGTCCTCTGAATTTTATACACTTCCATAAGATCAACCCTAATAATATTAAAGATTTTGATTTTTCAAATCATGAAGTCACGATTTGTGGGTGAAGAAGTGCAGATTTCAACCTGCACCCTTTATAAACGACAACAGTTACTCTTTGCTATTCATGCCCTCTGCCATCCGCAGAGTGTGAACCGACATCCCTTCCATCTCCAGGCATCGATGTCCTCTCCATGCTGCGAAACAGCCAACTCAGCCCCTTCCTCTCAGTCCCTACTCCCCGCTCTTCCCTTGTGCAGTAGTTGTCTCTTTCCGAAAGGAACGTCCTTTAATTTTGAGGCTATGACCTTTGGTCCCAGACTCTCCCACTTAGTGGAAACATCCTCTCCACATCCACTCCATCCGGGCCTTTCACTATTTGGTAAGTTTCAATGAGGTTCCCCCTCATCCTCAGGACTTTCATATGAAGAAAGACTGGATAGACTCGGCTTGTACTCGCTGGAATTTAGAAGATTGAGGGGGGATCTTATAGAAACTTACAAAATTCTTAAAGGGTTGGACAGGCTAGATGCAGAAAGATTGTTCCCGATGTTGGGGAAGTCCAGAACAAGGGGTCACAGTTTAAGGATAAGGGGGAAGTCTTTTAGGACCAAGATGAGAAAGTTTTTTTCACACAGAGAGTGGTGAGTCTGTAGAATTCTCAGCCACAGAAGGTAGTTGAGGCCAGTTCATTGGCTATACTTAAGAGGGAGTTAGATGTGGCCCTTGTGGCTAAAGGGATCAGGGGGTATGGAGAGAAGGCAGGTACGGGATACTGAGTTGGATGATCAGCCATGATCATATTGAATGGCGGTGCAGGCTCGAAGGGCCGAATGGCCTACTCCTGCACCTATTTTCTATGTTTCTATGTTTCTATCCTTCTGAACTCCAGCGAGTTTAGCTTGGCCTCTCTTGCTTTTTGTGGACCTTTCTGAAGAGTTCTTATCCGCGGCTCCTTGCTCCTGGGTTCCCACCAGCATCTTCCAGGCCTATCTGTCTGTCTGTGGGTTGAATGGGAAATGCAGCTGGAGAATTATAATGCAATCTTTTGTTAGATGTGACAGGACCCTTGTCTTTGTCAATGCTTGTTTTCCTGGATCCCTGTAACCTCCCAAAAAATATCAACACCTTTCATTCTGACATTGGATGGCAAAAGTCGGACAATAATTTTCAACTCCAACATATTTCACTTCCAAATTTTATTGCAACAATTTTGGGAAGTCTGATAATAAAATTTATTTGCCACATGTTGATTCTATTTCATGAGTCTCATCTGCTACAGAATCACTGATGCATCAACACAAGTTGTACTACGGGGAGAAGATGGAATCCTGCTGGAGATTTATTCACTAAGTCTAGGATGTGCTGAGAAACATTTTTGAGTTAAAAGCAGAATTTGTCGATGTGACGGCTTTAAGACGAAACCCAATGCAGGGCGAAGGTTAATACCATTGCGAAAGCACCATTACTGGTGGTTGTCTCACAGCTGCTGAGAAACTGCAACAGAAGGCTGCATTTCTGCAAAGCAACATGTCTGTGTATGTTAATTGTGCAGATAAATGAGCCGCTTCTGCACACAACGCTGCAATCAATTACAAGTACAATGAAGAAAGTGTTGACTGTTGTGTCTTTTGAAGTCATATAACCACATGGCTTCAGTGTAGTGTATCAAATGAGTTTGGCTATGGTTAGATTAAATTAAGGGTTATATAATTGGTCAAACAACTCCTCAGTGGGAATCATACTGTGTTTACCGACAACTGCAGGATGGGTTTCTAATTAAAAGACAATGCTAAATACCAGAGGTTGTACATTGTTTTTACAAAATGCTTTGCAAAAGATGCTTGTTTCGCACATTGACCACTAATCAACCATAAAAGATAATATCAATTAAATAGTCTTGTGTACAGTTTGAAATTTAATGTCTACTCTTAATGCTCCATTTTATGTGTCTGAAGTGTGCTGTAGAACTTTCCAAAGGATTATGGCTCAATAAATAAATATTAGTTTCATTATCTTTGATAATAAAGTAAAGGAAAATATATGAATCAGTAGATGATTAAAAATTACGATTGCAATTTTAATTTGAGAGACTGATTAAATCATAAATTTAGCAGGTTAAAAGTATCACTGATAACAATTATAGATTAAACTGCAAATCTATAACTGCTTCATAACATGAAGTATTTTATAAATTCCTAGACCAAGTGGACCCGTTGGGCCCAAACCTGCATTGGTGCAGCACTCTCTCCCCTCCCTCCCTCCCTCCCTCCCTCCCTCCCTCCCTCCCTCCCTCCCTCCCTCCCTCCCTCCCTCCCTCCCTCCCTCCCTCCCTCCCTCCCTCCCTCCCTCCCTCCCTCCCTCCCTCCCTCCCTCCCTCCCTCCCTCCCTCCCTCCCTCCCTCCCTCCCTCCCTCCCCACCCTCTCCCTCTCCCCCTCCCCCTGCCCTCCCTCCCTCCCTCCTCCCCCCTCCCCCTCCCTTCCTCCCTCCTCCCCCTCCCTCCTCCCTTCCCCCTCGACCTCCCCTCTCCCTCCACCCCCCCTCCCCTTCCCTTCCTCCCCTCCCCCTCGCCCCCCTCTAAATTATTACAGCTGCTTTCTGTAGCTCAATGTAGGCAACGAGTGTGTGATATTTTTTGGTTCAAAATAGCACAAGCCAGCAAATCAATGGGAATTAAACATTGTAGTCTACTGATAAGTTGAAATGCATGAATGCAATAGATATGGAGCAAATGTCCAACGTTCCACTAATTCATTATCAATTGGCACAATGTTGCTGATTACTGCTAGTACGATATACGAAAGGTGGGAGAGATTCTTCACAAGTGGAGCGGAGCTGCTTTTCTGGAGATAACGGTTTAATTGTGATGTTGTGAAAAGAGCTCTACTTCATACCCAACCATGATGGAAGTGACATGGGAGGGCTTGAATGGACATGGGAATTGAAAAGGGAAAAAAAACATTCACATGCTTTATGTTGATGAGAAAAGGTGCACAAAGTACTGTACTGTAGTAAATAATAATTATAAACTTGACTGATACATAACTAATACATCACACTGATACACCACACTTCCATCTTACTTTTTACGACTCTAACATACATAAATCAGGAATTTAGATATCAAACATGCCCGAGGCATGTAAGTTAACAGTTACATTATATCATCAAAATATCTTGCTCCCTTTGATTGGGGAAAGAAATCGAGTTTTCTCCAAGATCATTAGAAATTTAACTAAGATGTATGAACAATGGCATTAAAATGAAGTGGAGACCTTGTGAGCTGCTGATGCAGGAACCCTGAGTGAAACAAAACGTGCTGGAATAACTCAATGGGTCAGGCAGCATCTATGAAGGGTCTGGCCCAAAATGTCACTATCCATTCCCACTACAAATGCTGCCTAAGCCCCTGAATTACTCCAGCACTTTGTGTTTTGCTCAGCATTAAAATTAAATATTGTCTTAAAAATGCAAGTTAAGTAACTGCAGCTTTTATAATATACAATATCAAAATGCAGCATAAAGAAAATTAGTATTGAAAATACAACAGAGATGATATTTGTTAAATCAGTACAGGTGCTCCTCAACTTACGATGTTTCGACTTGCAGGTATTTATTCACAAAATGCTAGAGTAATTCAGCAGGTCAGGCAGCATCTCAGGAGAGAAGGAATGGGTGACGTTTCGGGTCGAGACCCTTCTTCGGACTGTTTCGACTTGCGATAGTTCGACTTTGCGATGGTGCAAATGGCAGTGACCCGTAGCGAGCCGCCGCTCGCTCCGGACACGTGATCGCGTGTTTTCAATGCATTTCGACTTACAATACTGTCGGTTTTCAATGGGTTTCTCGGAACGGAAGCTTGGGAGTACATGTTCTGTTGACGTTGCTAAATGGTGCATTAAACATAGAAACATAGAAACATAGAAAATAGGTGCAGGATTAGGCCATTCGGCCCTTCGAGCCTGCACCGCCATTCAATATGATCATGGCTGATCATCCAACTCAGTATCCTGTACCTGCCTTCTCTCCATACCCCCTGATCCCTTTAGCCACAAGGGCCACAGCTAACTCCCTCTTAAATATAGCCAATGAACTGGCCTCAACTACCTTCTGTGGCAGAGAATTCCACAGATTCACCACTCTCTGTGTGAAAAAAAAACGTTCTCATCTCGGTCCTAAAAGATTTCCCCTTTATCCTTAACTTCCCCCTTTCCTCCCACATCACAAAGATGTGCAGGTTTGTAGGTTAATTAACATCTGCAAATTTCCCCCAGTGTGTTAGGGAGAGGATGAGAACATGCGGTGACATAGAACAAGTCTGACTGGTGATTGACGGCCTGCGTGGACTTGGTGGCACACAAGATGTGTTTCCGTGCCGTGTCTTTCAATCATTCGATGCTGCATTGGCCAAATGTGGTGAGGGTACCACTGTGAGGTCAGTGTTTACAGCCCTTCCCACTGTGACCCCTTGTTCTGGACTTCCCCAACATCGGGAACAAACTTCCTGCATCTAGCCTGTCCAACCCCTTAAGAATTTTGTAAGTTTCTATAAGATCCCCCCTCAATCTTCTAAATTCCAGCGAGTATAAGCCGAGTCTATCCAGTCTTTCTTCATATGAAAGTCCTGCCATCCCAGGAATCAATCAACAAATACATTGTTGCTATAAGCCCTGATTTATGCAAAATAAACGAGTGTTGTATTCTACGTTTGGAGATCAGAATTCAACCTAACTTCAGGCAACTGGGATGAAATACATTAGTTATGGCAAGGATCCTTTGGGGAAATGCTATAGATGGTCACAGAACAGCCCATTTTACACACCACCATATATATGCACTCTCTGAGCTAACATTCAGAAGCAAAATCATAAAACGATGTCAATATCAAGAAAGTTATGAGCAAAGGCACAAAAAGGAGGTCTGCTTCCCTGGAATGAAAAAGGTAAGTATCCTTACTTATTGTGGAAATAGTTTTTTTTCACCATGGGATAGGAAATTCGTGACAAAGTGGCATATACTTGAGATCTTCACAAGAAGACAAAAGAGGAAATTAATTTCTCCAAAAGCATTTCATGTTTCTTATTTATATGTGAAAACATATTGAGAGAAACAAGAAGAGTTTTACTAAATTGAGGCAGAGACTATGTTGTCATCATTAGAGGAATACGATGATGTCTCCAAAGACGTACATAGGTTAATTGGCTTTGGTAAAAATTACAAATTGTCTCTCGTGTGTAGGATAATGTTAGTGTACGGGGTGATCGCTGATCGGCACGGACGGTGAGCCAGAGGGCCTGCTCCCATTTTGTATCTCTAAAGTAAAGATAGGATAGGGCCATATAGAAGGTGAATATCTACAATATTTGACCCAGGGTAGGATAGTCTAAAATTTGAGGCCATAAGTTAAGGTGAGAGGGGAAAGGTAAAGAGCCTTGAAGGGAACCATTTTCACTCAGAGGGTGGCGGGTATGTGGAACAAGCAGCCAGAGGAAGTAATCGAGGCAGGTATAACTATGGACAGCAAAGGTTTGGCCAGGCACAGGCAAGTGGGACTAGTTCGATTAGGCAATTTGGTCAGTGTGGATGCGTTGGGCTAAAAGAGCTGTTTCATGCCATATAGGTTTGTGACCCTCTGACTCTATGATAGACCTTAAAAAAGAAAGAACAGGAATGATTCGAGGAAAATTTACGGGAATAAAGTAGGTTACAGGGGTTGGCGAGATGGGATCGGCATGACTCCAATGGGCAAACTACTGGAATTTCTGGAATTCAATTAATTTCAAAATAAATTGGTGGAATCTGAAAAGGAGGAATTGTTAATAATAGCAATACTCTTTAGAATGTAAAAATTCAGGAATGTGTAGACTTTGAACAGGTTTAAGAGTTTAATGCATGGAGGCGTAGCACTTTTTGAAACTGGTTCCAAAATGTCAGCCTTTGGGTTTTACTGTTTGGGAAGAGGTATTTTACAAAGAATAGAATTGTACAGAATTAGAGCACAGACTCGGACCGATTGGACCAATTGTCATGTGATGATTCCACATAAGCTTGACTCAAGTTGCTGAAGTAACTCAGCGGGCCGGGCAGCATCTCAGGATAGAAGGAATGGATGACGTTTCGGGTCGAGACCCTTCTTCAGACTGATCAGTCTGAAGAAGGGTCTCGATCCGAAACGTCACCCACTCCTTCTCGCCTGAGATGCTGCCTGACCCGCTGAGTTACTCCAACAACTTGTGTCTACCGTCGATTTTAAACCAGCATCTGCACCTATTTTCCTACACGTTCCACATAGGCTTCTTCCACTACCTTTAATCTACTCCATAACTTCCTTCCTCATCATTACTTCATCCTTTTCTTTCTCTTAGGCAGTCCATCAAGGTTGAGAATGACCCATTTTGACTGCTGTTCTTGGGTACCCAAGTGACCATTGGGGTCAATAAGGGAAAAATAGGTTACGAGGACAATTATCAAGGAAGTAGATTGCTGAGCTGGTATAGGTTCAATGGGCAAAATAGTCTCTTCCTCTGTCGTAACAAAATCTGTATCATGCTCTTTGACAAATAGGACAGGAGATGTTTGATGGGACAGATAGGTAGTGGGGAGCGATGATAGGTGTGATCTTTCTATCAATTTTGCTGGACTTCAACGCACACTCAACCGCATGATTCAAGGATCCCAGCGGCATCAATAGACAATAGACAATAGGTGCAGGAGGAGGCCATTCGGGCCTTCGAGCCAGCACCGCCATTCAACGTGATCATGGCTGATCATTCTCAATCAGTACCCCGTTACCTGCCCTCTCCCCATACCCCCTGACTCCGCTATCCTTAAGAGCTCTATCTAGCTCTCTCTTGAATGCATTCAGAGAATTGGCCTCCACTGCCTTCTGAGACAGAGAATTCCACAGATTCACAACTCTCTGACTGAAAAAGTTTTTCCTCATCTCAGTTCTAAATGGCCTACCCCTTATTCTTAAACTGTGGCCCCTTGTTCCGGACTCCCCCAACATTGGGAACATGTTTCCTGCCTCTAACGTGTCCAACCCTTTAATAATCTTATACGTTTCGATAAGATCCCCTCACATCCTTCTAAATTCCAGTGTATACAAGCCTAGTCGCTCCAGTCTTTGAACATATGACAGTCCCGCCATTCCGGGAATTAACCTAGTAAACCTACGCTGCACGCCCTCAATAGCAAGAATATTCTTCCTCAAATTTGGAGACCAAAACTGCACACAGTACTCCAGGTGCGGTCTCACTAGGGCCCTGTACAACTGCAGAAGGACCTCTTTGCTCCTATACTCAACTCCTCTTGTTATGAAGGCCAACATTCCATTGGCTTTCTTCACTGCCTGCTGTACCTGCATGCTTCCTTTCAGTGACTGATGCACTAGGACACCCAGATCTCGTTGTACATCCCCTTTTCCTAGCATCCTGGTTGTTTTTTTCCCCATCTTGAGTAATACCAGTTATCCAGCTTTTATTTCACTACATAATCCGAGAGTTTACAACACTTCATGACAGAATCCTGAAAATGACACAGGTTGAATCATACTTGCAATGGTTTAACAAACTTGTGTTTCTTTTATCATTTTGGAAGTTATTAAATTATTGATTTGAATGAGGTAGGCAGGAGAGTGTAAAGTAGGAGATTGGAATGACTGGTTGACTATTTGTACAATGTAATTTTTAGCTCTTTGTGCTGAATATGGACAAAATGTTTGTTTGTCTCTCACATTTTTCCTACTTAAAATCCCATAATCAGTATATGTATAATTTGTCAAACATTTCTACTCCAATGATAGTTATTCTGACTCCATGAAGGGTTACTGACACCATTACGATCTCAATTACACCTGCACCAGGGTGAATGATGGTTAATTTCTGAGGGTTTTTTTTGCTGAGGGGGGAACTGAGGTACAGAAACAGTAGGTTATACCTTCTCCCCATATTGCTAAATGTGCTGTCCCTTTTACAGGTTATCAGGGCCTTCTATAGTTATGAAGAATGTTTGAGAGTCTCCACAGAATTTCACCCCTATTCAGAGTTTTCTTTTCAATGAAAACAAGATAAATAATGGTACTTGGACTTGACAAAAAAATGAACTCGGGCAATCTACTTGTACCAAAAATAAGATTTTAAACATATCAGGTATGCCGGAATGTCTTGTTATTGTTAGATAATAGATGATAACCTTGAGTTATTTCAGTTGGTGTAACCTAAACCAAATTTAAATGCGTCACCCAGAAGGAGTAAGTCTAGCATATACAATATCTGCATAATTAGTGCTATGAGCTTGCTTATTTTCTGATTTTTTTCCGATAGTTCTGAGTCCCAACCAAAGATACCCATGATACCAAGTTTGGTGATATCTATATACTAAAACTCTCGTTTGTTATCTTGTTTGTGACTGAACTTCAGCCAAAACGGTACACGATAGCGCGACAATTTTAGGCCCACCTTACTCACCATTGTCACTTTAGTGATAATGCAAGTAGTTTTATTGAAATCTGTGTTATATTTTTAAAGTTATTCACATTTTAAAGTTTAAATCTTTGTCCTAGGGAGGGAGGGAGGGATGTGGGGGGGAGGAAGGGAGGTGGGAGGGGGGTGGACAAGGGGGGGTTGAGGGGGAAAGGGAAGTGGGGGGGAGAGGGAGGGGAGGGGGAGGGGTGGGGAGGGAAGGGGGTAGGAGAGGGTGCTGCACCAATGCAGGAGAGGTTTGGGCCAAACGGGTCCACTTGGTCTAGTGGCTCTATAAAATGTGCTTTACTGTTGCAAATGAAACATATTGAATTTTGTAACACTTGAAGAATTTGGGTCAGTTTGTTTTACTTTTAATTTGACTTTTCTGAAATATTCTTTACGTGCTGTTTGTTATTTGTATTATTTTTCTCTTCTATTATTTCATTATCTCCTCTCCACTGCTATTCTTGAAGTTTCAGTTTGAGTTTACTGGCATCTAAATTATTTCTATTCATTTCGCTTTCTTTTCTATTTTGCTGTGCTTTCACTGATTTATTCATTATGATCATTCTTTCCCTCTTTCCATCTTGAGCATTTTTTTAAATGTATTACTAATTTGTCTAACACTCAGTGAATTATTTTACTTTTCTTATATATTCTCTGTTTTCTCCCTTTCCCACTGCCAAGGTTATTCTCTATGTGGCTAGAGTGTGCAGAAGCTAAACCTTGTAAGATGTGCAGGAACTTTTAATTGCTTTCTAAATATATGGCAACTTAGTCCAGTGTGGATTTTCTTCACTGTGAATTCATTTTACTAGATTATCACACATGGTCATTAGAAATTACAACTGTCGTTAGAAGGTGACATTTAAAACACAGACAGATGCAAATATCAATGAGTTTATTTTTCTTTACTAAAAAAATTCTGAGCTGATGAAAAATATAATGACAAGCAATATCCCCTATTTTACACTCAGAAAGACTTATTTTGATTATTTGCCATGTTGTAAATATTTCCAGAACTTGTTGGAAGGATAATAAATGTTTATAGCTTTATCTTAAACACAAAAACAATAATTATGTTTTCTTTTCATTTAACTTGTGATAACACCCAGCCCAAGAACTCCAAAGGGACATGTTGATATGTTGCCGAGAAATTAAAATTACGTGGTAAAAGCTTTGCGTGTACACCCGTGTGTGTGTATGTATGTGTGTGTGTGTGTGTGTGTGTGTGTGTGTGTGTGTGTGTGTGTGTGTGCGTGTGTGTGTGTGCGTGTGCGTGTGCGTGCGCACACGAGACAATTATTTGGAAGTTAAAAAAGAATGTGAATATGATTAGCATTTTCATATGCACTTGACACATAGTCTGAAATTGTGTTGCTGTGTTTTGAGTAACTTAATGGTTACAATAATCAAGTGTGGTTCTACACGAAGGTGCTACTTGAAATGCATTTACAGCCATTATACAAATACACATTACAATGCTGAATGCTTATTTACAAAAATCAATCTAAACATGCAAATATGGTTATGGTCAAATTTAGGAGCAAGGTTAAGAAACTACAAACATTAAAAATTATTGCAATTATGTATGTTTTCTCACCTTTTTCCAACCAGGCTTCATTGAGCTGCTAAATTCATTTTTTTTCCTTCATTGACTGTAAAATTAGATCTTCAAGGAAGGCCTGCTGGAGTGTGAGATAAAGAGCTAGTTTTACCGGAGTTGTTGATAGGTATTGGTATATTGGTGTCATGTGTACCGAGATACAGTGGAAACATTTGTTTGTGTGCTATCCAGTCCAATTTCTATCCATGTACCTGTCCAAAATAGGAGGGAGAGATAGATCAGCCATGATTGAATGGCGGAGTAGACTTGATGGGCCGAATGACCTAATCTACTCCGATTCCTTATGACCCTATGACCTAAGTGGCTTTTGAATGTTGCTATTGTAGCTGCCTCAACTCGCTCCTCTGACAAGTCATTCCATATACCCACCCAGAGATTCTTTCAAGGGTTAATGCTGAGTGCAATTTATCTTTGGATCAATGTACTTAGTGGTTTCTGCTGTGCATTTAGAATTATAGTCAGATCACAAGGTTGAGAGATAAAACATATAAATGAATGTATTTTGCAATCCAAAATAGCTGGGCACCACCCACACATATACACGTAGTCCACCTCCCCTTCAGTCGTTAGGTTCCTTCTTGAACCCAGTTCTCACCGTTTCATGGAGATACAAGGAACTGCAGAAGTTGGAAATTTGAACAAAACACAAAGTAGTGGAGGAACTCAGCAAATCAGGCTGCATCTATAGAGGGAATGGTCAGGCAGCTGGTGAATACATTCTTGTTTGCCAGGCAGTTCCCTCGTATTGCCAATTTCTATAATTTCTGCATAAAGAAGCAAACAAATGTTTAATGTATAGATCACATAGCATGAAATCATGAACCAAATGCTATTTGACAGAAAATTCACCATAAAACATGTGTTGAAGTATGAATTCTTTCCAGACTTTTACCCTCTCTATTTTTCCATTTACTGTCCATTTTCTTCCATCCTATAAATCCTAACACAATAGCACTGTGGGAGTGCCTTGGCAAAAATAACAGCCGCAATTCATGAAGGCTGTCCATCGCCATTTTCTCAAGAGCAATTATGGATCGACAATAAACGCTGAATTTGCTAGCAATGGCCTCATTCCATAAAAAAAGAGCCTGCCATAATTCCTGTGCATCAGGATACAAGCAAAGATGTGACCTACATTTCCGTGATCATTTTAAAGCAATTTGATTGTTTGGTATTTTCATCAATATTTGCAACAAGTTTAATTTACAAAAATACACATTGAACCTTATTATTGTTTCCTTTCTGTCATTGGTAAAGTTAAAGTTAATTGATCTGCAGTATATATTAAACAGTTTAGTTTTACACTTTACACTTTACACTTTACGGGGAAATGATTAGATATATACCAGTATATTAGACATATACCACATAGGGGATGATTTTTAGCTGGTACACCAGACAACGTCCAAAAGAATAAGTGAGTCCCACCGGAAATTGGAGGAACAGCACCTCATATTTCGCCTGAGCAGCTTGCAGCCCAGTGGTATGAACATTGACTTCTCCAACTTTAGATAGTTCCTCTGTCCCTCCCTTCCCCTCCCCCTTCCCAGATCTCCCACTGTCTTCCTGTCTCCACCTATATCCTTCCTTTGTCCCGCCCCCCTGACATCAGTCTGAAGAAGGGTCTCGACCCGAAACGTCGCCCATTCCTTCTCTCCTGAGATGCTGCCTGACCTGCTGAGTTACTCCAGCATTTTGTGAATAAATACCTTCCAAAAGATAATAAGGTTTTAGACTATGCCATTGAACTATTAAGTGCATCTCTCTGAACTGGGAAGTGGTTTGCTCACTACATGTTCTTGATGCACAATTCACCAAAGATGAAATAATGACATTTAAAAAAATCTTATTGTATAAGTCATGGAGTCATGCGGCGTGGAAACAGTCTCTTCGATCCACAAAGTCCATGTTGACCTTCTTGGAAGTACCTACTTCCAGTAACATTGTGCAGAAGCTCCACCAGCCCACTGCTGCGTCACCCTTGATCACGATGGCGTGGAATTTCCTCGGAGGTGCTCATGCTTTTTGGTTTAATTTACTGCTGCGGAGCAATGAAGTTGGAGCAGATGAGTGCAAACAGGAATAAGAACATGGTTCATGGTGCTTAGATTACTACAGCACCATGGTGGCTCAACTCTCCTGCTGTGAATGGACACGCAGCTCTGGTGATTAATCTATCTGGCACTTCAGCTTAAACTTTATAGAATAATGTTCTCACATTGTTACCCCCAATGTCTGCTTTCGCTGCTCCCCTGATATAATTTAAAGAAATTTCCCCGATTTATCTTGTGTTGTCATTTGCTATCTTATATCAGCGGAATCATTCCTTACTTGCTGCTCCCAACATGAAAGGGTCCACATTTTTTCCTCATTTCCGCATAATGTGTTGAAAGACTGGAGCGACTGGGCTTGTATACACTGGAATTTAGAAGGATGAGAGGGGATCTTATCGAAACGTATAAGATTATTAAGGGGTTGGACACGTTAGAGGCAGGAAACATGTTCCCAATGTTGGGGGAGGCCAGAACCAGGGGCCATAGTTTAATAATAAGTGGTAGGCCATTTAGAACGGAGATGAGGAAAAACTTTTTCAGTCAGAGAGTTGTAAATCTGTGGAATTCACTGCCGCAGAAGGCAGTGGAGGCCAATTCTCTGAATGCATTGAAGAGAGAGCTAGATAGAGCTCTTAAGGATAGCGGAGTCAGGGGATATGGGGAGAAGGCAGGAACGGGGTACTGATTGAGAATGATCAGCCATGATCACATTGAATGGTGGTGCTGGCTCGAGGGGCCGAATGGCCTAGATAGAAACATAGCCATAGAAAAAAGGTGCAGGAGTAGGCAATTCGGCCCTTTGAGCCTGCACCGCCATTCAATATGATCATGGCTGATCATCCAACTCAGTATCCTATACCTGCCTTCTCTCCATACCCCCTGATCCCTTTAGCCACAAGGGCCACATCTAACTCCCTCTTAAATATAGCCAATGAACTGGCCTCAACTACCTTCTGTGGCAGAGAATTCCACAGATTCACCACTCTCTGTGTGAAAAAAAACATTCTCATCTCGGTCCTAAAAGACTTCCCTTATCCTTAAACTGTGACCCCTTGTTCTGGATTTCCCCAACATCGGGAACAATCTTCCTGCATCTAGCCTGTCCAACCCCTTAAGAATTTTGTAAGTTTCTATAGGATCCCCCCTCAATCTTCTAAATTCCAGCGAGTACAAGCCGAGTCTATCCAGTCTTTCTTCGTATGAAAGTCCTGCACCTATTGTCTATTGTCTAATTCAGAGCTCTGATGAAAGGAAGCAGTCTTGTGGATCTTTTCTAAATCCATAGTTGACTTTTTGCTGTAAGCTTTTACTCTGGTTACTTGTTTAAATTTCAGCCAGTGGAACCATCAGCTTGTGAATTCCTTGTGGACCCCAGTGATGCTGTAAGATATAAAAGGGAAGTGAAGTTTCTGTGGAGATGAATGCAACTGTGATTGCATTGAGTCATTCGGCATTCATTTATCTGCCCTTTACAAGGTGTGTGCTCAACTGTGAGCTTAATAATCAGAAGAAACCTGTCATTACTGCCTACACCACCTACGGCAGCAAGGTCTACACCAGGTTTATGCCAATACCAACAATTTCAGATAATGTTCTCTACTGAGGAAGAATGGGGCGGCACGGAGGCGCAGCGGTAGAGTTGCTGCCTTACACTGCTTGCAGTGCCAGAGACCCGGGTTCCATCCCGACCACGGACGTTGTTTGTACAGAGTTTATACATCTCTAAGGTATTTATTCACAAAGTGCAGGAGTAACTCAGCAGGTCGGGCAGCACCTCGGGAGAGAAGGAATGGGCAACGTTTCGGGTTGAGACCCTTCTTCAGACATTATACATCTCTTCCCCGTGACCGCGTGAGTTTTCTCCGAGATCTTCGGTTTCCTCCCACGCTCCAAAGACGTACAGGTTTGTAGGTTAATTGGCTTGGTATAAATGTAAATTGTCCTTAGTGTGTGTAGGATAGTGTTAATGCACTCGGTGGGCCGAAGGGCTTGTTTCCATGCTGTATTTCTAAACTAAACTAAACTAAACTAAACTAAACTGCCCATCATTGTGAATATTGTTATAAAATGAAACCGCTTTTCAATATGAGCTCTGAAGTCAGAACTGAGAACAGCAACCCTTCAGTCAATCCTGAGCAAGCTAAGGTTGTTGGTTCTCCAGTGCGAGAAGACGTTCCCCAGAAAAGAACAATGTAAAAATAAATCTGGTCCATTGATGACCTGAGCAGCAGAACTGGATTATACAAGGGAATATCCAGCACCCTGCGAGAAGCATTGACAATCCCTTGACTCAAGGATGATCTCCATGGATTCCCACATGACCGATGACTCTAATGCTGGACTTACCAACGTGCTTTCATTAGGTATATGTCAGTCATTGCTCATTAGCTACCTTGACAGTGAGTTTTTTTCCCCTTACTTTCCTTTTTCCTTTCAACTATTGAGTGCAAAGTGCTTCTCCTTGAAGCAAGCTGTAGCTGCAAAGAAGTTTAATAAGAAGATAACTGCAGATGCTGGTAGAAATCGAAGGTATTTATTCACAAAATGCTGGAGTAACTCAGCAGGTCAGGCAGCATCTCAGGAGAGAAGGAATGGGTGACGTTTCGGGTCGAGACCCTTCTTCAGGATCTGTTGGAGCAATGATGCTGATTGAAGACTTATCCGTCCATTTTATTGGGTCAATACGTATATTGCTGTGATAAGCTTTCAGTGAGTCTTTGTAACAGGGAATATAATTTAATTCTGACATAACCATCAATTTAATACCTTTTTTTTTTAATGTAATACAGAAAAATGTTTCTACTGACAGAGTTTTACTGCAGTCTTAAGTTAATTTCGTGCCCAGCAGTTAAACCACCCAATTTTTGAGGTGCAGCAATTTCAAGATTAGTTTTACATCCGAATCATGAATTGAAAACTACACCTTCAGTTTACTGATATAAATAGTAAAACACGTTGAATTGGAAAGTGCATTGTGCTATCGATATGATATGATATTTCCAATACATATTTCTTTCCACAGTGTGCAGTGGTAGGGATATCTACATTTGTCCTCAGTAGCTTTTGTTATTTAAAAATAGCAGCAGATTGATCAAAATGTCTTAAATTGCATTCCAGCTCACAGAAAAGTAGACAAAATGTTTTGAGCTGATTGATAATTCTCATCTAAATGTGAAGAACCCCCATTGACTACAACCCATATTATGTACAGGATTGCTCAAAGGAAAACATAATTGTATCTTTCAAAATGAAACGTGAGAAAAGAGTTTAATGTGTTTATAATTGGTCTCCATCTCACTGGAGATTTCCAGAGTAAGGTTTAAAACCCATAGAGAATGCCAAGTTAAAGATCTAATTGTCTTTATTTTGTCTGTAAATTATTCATGCGTGAATATTGGAAAAAATCACAACAGTTATTTAATGGTAATAATTTTTTTTTTTTAACGTACCTAAGAATAAATATAATTAACCTAGTCCAACACATTTCTTCCTCGATTTTTCTAAGTTACTGGTCAACCTGCCTTGTGGTTGCACATAGTGTTGAAGACTAATGTAGCATTGTCAAATGGAAGAGGCTTCAGCCAAACAGCTCAATGTTTGATGTTTGTATTATGTATTATTGTGAGCCGAATATATGTGTTTTTGTGGGAGATAGCCATGTTGTTTTCTCCTATATCTGGAGATGCTTAGATTTATCTTTCTGTTTTGATTCTTATTTCGTTTCTGTCGGTGATATTCTCCGCTCATAAAGTTCTGGATTGTTGGGCAAGTATCCTTATATCGTTCATATATTTCTATACTACTGCTGTAATTTTGCTAATGGCAAAGTAGGTTGACAAATGTAACAGAGCGTTTGTGACTCTGCAACTTAAGATTGGCAGAAATCAAGGATGGTTTTTTCCAACTAAAGATTATGGTTGGAAACGTCTCTGTGAAGACGTTGAAAGTCAGGGAACCTCCTGGGTAAAAGCACAATTTGGTTGAAATGAAGGAATATTAAGGGGAAAATGTGAACTATCTGACCATTTGCACGCAGGTTAAAAGACACATTTAAATTGAATTAATTTAAAAAATAATTTTATTATAGGGTGTAGATGTTTTAAATACTTTTGATGTGATGTGCAGCTTTGCAATGAGAAAGATTGAAGAAACTATCAAGTTGATGCTGTAGCCTTGTTAACACCAGTCTTCACTAGATTGTTCTGTTGTAGATAAATTAATGAGGTTCATTTCAGCGAGAACAAGCAATGATGATGAAACATCACCATTCCCTTCAATGCACCAGCACAGCCTTTTGGTTGACTGAAGAAATGTAAGTTTAAAAGTCAAAACTTAATGTACAGCAAAAAAAATAAAATCTGGGTCTACCAGATTGCAGAAATGTACAGGTGAATCTCCATTCACCTGAACATTTCTGCAATCTGGATCACCCATAGCATGTACATAGAGGCACTGGGAAGATGTCACCAACATTGTTGCTGCAGAATTTTCCAAGTTCACTGTGAGGACAAGCAGGCCAATGTTAATGCTCTCTCATTCCCAGCATCAAGGACCCAGTTACATGGAGTCATAATGTCAGACCGGCTCACATTATTTTTACCTGACACCGGACTTGTGAGGCAGACCCGCTTTTAGCTCAGTCACAAGAATCGATTACCAGGTCGTCAGTGGAAAGGGTTCAGGTTTATGAAACATTCACAGTGACTCCTGGAAATCCTTGGTGTACAATAGAGAAAGAGCATTTTGATTATTTAAAGGGCAATGAAAACCCCAGGTCTATGCATTAGAAGTACATGGAAGCCCCATGTAAATGGCAGAGGAAGCAAACCCCCCTTATCCAAGCACACACACTCTAATCTAGAACATATCCAAACCAACACCATTTCTTCCCTGGCCTAATCAGCCGCCTCAGAACCCACAAAGCCAGAGTGGAAACAAGTTGCCTTGAAATCCAAAGACTGCCTGAGAAGAAGCAAAAATGGGTTTGACTAAACAAACAAATTTCAAGCGGATTATTGTGGAAGAGTTTTCCAACCACCATTTTAACTTCATCGGAGGGGAATCCATAATTACAAGTCAGGAATCTAGCTTCCAAAATGACATTCAAATGGATTGCAACAGTACTGAAGCACCAGCAAAAATGTTTTTTTCATAACTGATTTGCTTTGTGAGAAGGAAACAGGTAAAGAATCTGTATACTAAACCTCTCGTTTGTTTGTTTGTTTGTTCCTGAACTACAGCCAAAACGGTACACGATAGCGTGACAATTTTAGGCCCACTTTACTCATCATTGACCCTTTGGTGCTAATGGAAGAAGTTTAATTGAAATCGGTGTTAGATTTTTAAAGTTATTCACATTTTAAAGTTTAAATCTATCTCCTAGGGAGGGAGGAGGGAGGGAGGGAGGTAGGGAGGGAGGGAGGGAGGGAGGGAGGGGGTGGAGTGGGGGGGAGGGAGGGAAGAGTGGAGGAGGGAGGATAAGGGGGGTTAAGGGGGATGGAGTGGGGGGGAGGGGAAGAAGGAGAGGGGAGGTGGTGGGAGGGGGAGGGGGAGGGGGAGGGGGAGGGGGAGGGGGAGGGGGAGGGGGAGGGGGGAAGGAGAGGGTGCTGCACCAATGCAGGAGAGGTTTGGGCCCAACGGGTCCACTTGGTCTAGTATCAAATACAAATTAATTAGGAAGACAAAGATTTCAGAGCATTCCATTGATAGAGGAGGGCTAATATACTCTGCCAACCATATAACATTTCATTTATAGCTCAAATTACAGGTGTGATATTTGAATGATGTGACCACTCATTGTTTTTAACAATATATAATCACGTTAAATAATGCTTGTAATGATCTGAATTATTTGACAGCGATTTTAAATTTAGCATTAATTTTCATCCAAAAGGTGATGTATTCGTAGCTGCTTTAATTTGGGGAATTTCATGCAATTTAAAGTATTCCATGTTTAGCAGAACATACGATACGATAGAACTTTATTTATCCCAGTAGGGAAATTGATCTGACAACAGTCATAAACTCACAAAATACATGAAACATGAAATTAAAATGACAAGTGGAAAGGAATGGGGATGTGCAAAAATTGGGGAGGGGGGGTGGAGGGGGGAGGGGGGTGGGGGTGGAGTCAGTCTCAGTCCACCCCACGACAGAAGGGGTATGTAGGTTAATTTGACTGGGTAAATGTAAAAAATTGTCCCTAGTGGGTGTAGGATAGTGTTAATGTGCGGGGATCGCTGGGCGGCGCGGACTTGGTGGGCCGAAAAGGCCTGTTTCCGCGCTGTATATATATGATATGATATGATATAGAAGGGGGAGGTGTTGTACAGTTACACAAGGATAAGTTTGGTTAATGCACTTTAAGATAAATATTTGTTTCATAAAATGCTGGAGTAACTCAGCAGGTCAGGCAGCATCTCAGGAGAGAAGGAATGGGTGACATTTCGGGTCAAGACCCTCCTTCAGACTGATGTCAGGGAGGCGGGACAAAGGAAGGATATAGGTGGAGACAGGAAGATAGAGGGAGAACAGGGAAGGGGGAGGGGAAGAGAGGGACAGAAGATAAATATCTTAGGCACACAAACATATGTTAACGCCAGTTTCAGGAACCCTCACTTTCTTTTGCAAATCTTACAAGGTCTCTACGGATGAAGTTGCGTGTGATCCAGTTTGTGTTATTAGCAGCACTCCTGTTACATCTCCATTTTTGCAGAGTTCAAAATTGTCGAGCAATTTTTCGAAATGATCTCCAGCTCTCAAATCGAAGTAATTTACCAAAATGTAGAATTTTTAAAGTAATTGCCATGAGCAATGATTTTAAAATCTCTATTGATTATATTTAATTCAGTGCATTTGGTTTTAATAAAAACTGGACTAAATTATAATGACGGCACATCTCGTCCATAATTAAACAAATCACACTTTATTTTTTAATGTTTTCTTTGGCATATCAAAATGTTGGACCACATTAAATGTTCCACATTTTCTAATGTGCTGTGTGATCTTCCCAGGCCATGGATTTGCAGACAGAAAGGCACTCAAGAGATATGAGTCTCAAGTGAGGAACTAAACACGAAGTAAAGGATCAGCATAATCTTCGTTCAATGGCTCCCATATCAATAGACAATAGACAATAGGTGCAGGAGGAGGCCATTCGGCCCTTCGAGCCAGCACCGCCATTCAATGTGATCATGGCTGATCATTCTCAATCAGTACCCCGTTCCTGCCTTCTCCCCATACCACCTGACTCCGCTATCCTTAAGAGCTCTATCTAGCTCTCTCTTGAATGCATTCAGAGAATTGGCCTCCACTGCCTTCTGAGGCAGAGAATTCCACAGATTCACAACTCTCTGACTGAAAAAGTTTTTCCTCATCTCCGTTCTAAATGGCCTACCCCTTATTCTTAAACTGTGGCCCCTTGTTCTGGACTCCCCCAACATTGGGAACATGTTTCCTGCCTCTAACGTGTCCAACCCCTTAATAATCTTATACGTTTCGATGAGATCTCCTCTCATCCTTCTATCATAAATTCATAGGAGCAGAATTAGGCCATTTGGCCCATTGAGTCTACTTCGCCGTTCAATTATGGCTGATCTGTTTTTCCTTCTCCACTCCCCTGCTTTCGCCCATAAGCTTTAGCATCGTAACCAATCAAGAACCTGATCAATACAGATCAATACAGACTTCAGACTAGTCTGAAGAAGGGTCTCGACCCGAAACCAGCCATTCCTTCTCCCCGGAGATGTTGCCTGTTCAGCTGAGTTACTCCAGCATTTTGTGTCTACCTTTGGTTGAAACCAGCATCTGCAGTTCCTTCCTACAAAGGACCTGTTAATCTCGACTTTAAAAATACACCAATGACTTGGCCTCCACAGCCGTCTGTTCTTAAGTTCCTATATTCTTCAGTGCCAAATGGTAAACATGGGTTCACTGCACGGTTTCTGCAAGTGAGACTGGCAACGCTGATATTAATCACAAGATATACCCCCACTTCTCTAGGGATGAGAGTTCCAATATTATTTGCCGATATTTTGATTTACTCTTAATTTGTTTTCTCGTGAGCTTTTGTGATTTGGGATTATGTTTAGCTAGGTTGCAAGCTATATTTTGAGATTTTAGAGGAATATTAGTAAATTCATCAGTGAAGGTTTAGTTAAATTGCTGCTACAAGTTAATAAAAAAAGCAGGACTTTTTGGTCTGATAGAATGACTGAACCAATTTACTGGAAACAGTATTACAATGATTAGTCACTTTTATTGATGATTCCACATGAACCCAGCTGGGACTGTTAACAAGTTAACCTGGTAGATTTTTATTTTTTGTGGAGCATAGTTATTTTTGACGAGAAAGTAATATTGCTTAATAGATTGTGCAGAGTTGAGTTTAATATAACAACTATTTATACTGAAAGTAGGAAGGAGCAATAGTGGTAATTGAATCTGTAAGGTGTTTGTTGCTGAAAAATCTGGTAACAATAGACAGTAGACAATAGACAATAGGTGCAGGAGTTGGCCATTCGGCTCTTTGAGCCAGCACCACCATTCATTGTGATCATGGCACTGCGAACACTACACCAAGTTTGGATAAACAGCACAATTTACAAAATGAGTGATTGTCAATTTATGTTATGTATCTGCGGAAATGTACTATTGAGAAGATGTTCTTGTAAAGAGACGGATTATGAGTTTTAAAAATCTGATTGATTGTCTAGAAGTTCTCTAAAAACGATGAATAAACTTGATTAAAATATCAACCTGCTTTGTCCTTGTTTAGAAAGGGTAATCCAATGATTTCACAGTTATGGACCATTGCAGGCTAACTGAAGAGACAGTATCAGGCCATATCCAGGGCCTTTAAGGTGTTGTAAAAGAATCAAACATGTAATACTAGGGTTAAGTTCTTGGTTGCTTGGTTTACATGCATTTCCTCCAATCTCGTCTACTTTGGTGCTCCCAACATAACCCACCTTGCCCCCCCCCCCCCCCAACCCCCCCTCCAATGTTGCTGAGATCAAATGTAGAGGAGCCACCATTTTGTTCCATCTAGGGGGCTCAGTCCAATGCACTGAGCAACCATTTACCTCCACAGATATTGCCCGAGCTGCTGAATTCCTCCAGCAAGTGTAGGAAAGAACTGCAGATGCTGGTTTAAATCGAAGGTAGACACAAAATGCTGGAGTAACTCAGCGGGACAGGCGGAATCTCTGGAGAGAAGGAATGGGTGATGTTAAGAAGGGTTTTAACCCGAAATGTCACCCATTCCTTCTCTGCAGAGATGCTGCCTGTCCCGCTGAGTTACTCCAGCATATTGTGTGAATTCCTCCAGCACTTTGTTTTTTCTTGTTTTGTATATCTCCCTTTGCAGTCTCCTTAAGGGCCTGTCCCATTTCGGCAATTTTAAGGCGACTGCCGGTGACTAGGCCGTCGCCGACAGTTCGCCGGGTGTCGCGGGCATGATCGTGAGGAGTCTTCAAAGAATCGTAGTGGATCTCGGCGCGTCGCTGAGAAATTAACCGGATTGAAATTTCTCGGCGACAGCTGGCTTCTCGCCAGGTATCGTAGCTTATTGCGGGCGCTGTCCCATGCTGTCCCCAGGTTTGCTCGGTTGTCTTAGATGCATTTAGAAGCACGTAATATTAAATTAAGTAAAGTCATTTGAAGATACCATAAAATACATGTGTTTAACCAATTTATTTACCGTCAGGACATTTGACAGGTAGATTGGAGGTGACAGTTTGACAGTCAGGTAAGCGTGGGAACTTCGCGATGTTTATGGCCATCAGCGATTGCTTTTAAAGTAGGCTCCCAACCCATATATGCAACCCAGAAACCAGATATGCATCTCCCGTACATTTTCATAGAATGCCCACACTCGCACAAAAATCCATTTAACCACGTTTAAAATTAAATTTCTTAATACTGCTATCAGTAAACTGGAAGTCAATCCAGTTTATGCCCTGTTACCGTGAAGCTTGGTTTTCAAGTAACCCGGGCAAGATGTTATATTTCAAAACTCTCAAGTAATTACGGACTTGTCAGTGATTTCAGTGAAAATTAGGACGCCGGAGAAGCATTGATAAGCGTGGGAATTTCGCGATGTTTCCGAAGACGGTGTAATCTCTTAGCCAGGTGCTAGTTTCACAAAAAAAGTAACTTGTATCGACCTGACTCGGCATTGTCGTGGTCATTGTCGCAGGGTAAAAGAACATTTTGGCGATGTGCTACGATTTTGACAGTCGCCGGCAGCCGCCTAAAAAATCGCCTAAGTGGGACAGGCCCTTAATATCTTATCCCCAATCAATTTCTGATCTATCTGAAAAATACTTGTTTTTGCCTGTCCTTTGTTTCCTCAGCCAACCAATCTTTGAGTTTTGCCAATCTGTCACTTTCTGAACTTTGAGCTTTCACCTTCCACAAGAACTTTTGATATGGGACCTTGTTGTATGCCACCTGATATCCAAGTTGTATGTTCCATGGGTTGCCCCTCATCTGCAGCACATTACTTCTTGAACAACTTCAATAAATTGGACAACACTAATCTCCTTTTTTCACAAAACTGTATTCATTTTGCCTGTTAATCTTGTTTGTTTTCTAAGTGCTCTGGCATAACGTATTTTAATAAAAGCTAACAATTTCCGATCACAGATGTTTTGTGAGTTGGCCTGTAGTTTCCAATTTTCTGTCTCTCCCTCGTTGAATAATGGAGTTACAATCACCATTTTTCAATCTCGGGGGACCATCCCTGAATTTTGGCAATTTTGGAAAATTAAAACCACTTCGCAACCACTTCTTCTATGAGTCTAGGATGAAGCCTGCCAGGATCCAGGGTTCCAGCCCACAGCTCCGACAACACGCCTGTGCACCACTTCCGCTGGGATGGAAATTTTCCTGCCTTCTCTTCCAATTCCTGATTCACAGCTATTTCTCTGTGGTAGAAGGGCCGATGCAAAATACTAAGTGTGTAGGAAGGAACTGCAGATGCTGGTTTAAACCGAAGATAGACACAAAATGCTGGAGTAACTCAGCGGGTCAGGCAGCATCTCTGAAACATAGAAACATAGAAACATAGAAAATAGGCGCAGGAGTAGGCCATTCGGCCCTTCGAGCCTGCACCGCCATTCAATATGATCATGGCTGATCATCCAACTCAGTATCCCGTACCTGCCTTCTCTCCATACCCCCTGATCCCTTTAGCCACAAGGACCACAAGAGAAGGAATGGGTAATGTTTCGGGTCGAGACCGTTCTTCAGACCGAAACATCCCCCATTCCTGCTCTCCTGCGACGCTGAGTTACTCCAGCATTTTTGTCGATGCAAATTACTTGTTTCGATCGTCTGTCATCTCCTTCTGTCCCATTATTAATCACCCCTACTCACTGTTTTCACTTTGTTAACTCTTCTGTTTTTAAAGATCTGCAGAAACTCAGTTTAGAGCTTTCAAACCAATGTTAATTAAGCTTAACCTCAGTAAAACCCTTCACAGCTTTCACAGTGAACCACGTGCGGACCAAAAAAGTCTTGAGTAAATATTTGGGATTCAGCAACACGTTTTGAAATGTCAGTGTGGGAATTTATGATGAATTGCAAAGGGTATGTAGTTTTGGTCTCCTTACTTGCGTTAAAATGAATCCAACCAAGTTACTCTATGATTCTTGGAATGACAGGGCTGCCCTCAGTGCAGAGATGAATTCGATTATTTTATCGGATGAAAAGGTATCACTTTGTCACAAAACGGCCAACCTTTGAGAATGTCAGATTAGGTCATCTTCTTGAACTACTGCTCTCCTTTTTCATAATAATAATAATAATAATAATAATATTCATTTATTGTCATTGCAATGAGTACAACGAAATTAAAAAAATAGCCAATCCTGACGGTGCGTACAAACATATATGCAATAAATGCAAAAACAAATAAATACATAAATACAATAAAATACAATTATATTAAGTACAAGATTTTTTAACGGTGTTGCCTAGTGCAAAGGTAGTGTTCAGTTCTCGTATGGCCCTGGGGTAAAAACTGTTCTTAAGTCTGTTTGTTCGGGATTTGATCGACCTGAAACGTCGACCAGAGGGCAGATGAACAAACAGACGGTGGCCGGGGTGGGATGGATCTTTTATTATTTTGCCTGCTCTACTGAGGCAGCGTAGGCTGAACAGGTGCTCCAGGGAGGGCAGTGAGCAGCCGATGATCTTCTGGGCCGTCGTGATGACCCTCTGAAGGGCCTTCCTGTCCTTTTCTGAGCAGCTGGCATACCATGTGGTTATACAGTATGCCAGCACACTCTCGATGGAGCAGCGATAGAAGGACATAAGTGTATTCCCACAGCATGCCCATGTAGCGTACAGTTTTGGTCTCCTAATCTGAGGAAATACATTCTTGCCATAGAGGGAGTACAGAGAAGGTTCACCAGATTGATTCCTGGGATGGCAGGACTTTCATATGAAGAAAGACTGGATAGACTCAGCTTGTACTCGCTGGAATTTAGAAGATTGAGGGGGGAATCTTATAGAAACTTACAAAATTCTTAAGGGGTTGGACAGGCTAGATGCAGGAAGATTGTTCCCGATGTTGGGGGAAGGGGTCACAGTTTAAGGATAAGGGGGAAGTCTTTTAGGACCGAGATGAGAAAGTTTTTTTTTCACACAGAGAGTGGTGAATCTGTGGAATTCTCTGCCACAGAAGGTAGTTGAGGCCAGTTCATTGGCTATATTTAAGAGGGAGTTAGATGTGGCCCTTGTGGCTAAAGGGATCAGGGGGTATGGAGAGAAGGCAGGTACGGGATACTGAGTTGGATGATCAGCCATGATCATATTGAATGGCGGTGCAGGCTCGAAGGGCCGAATGGCCTACTCCTGCACCTATTTTCTATGTTGCTATGTTTCTATGTAGGACAATAACTGCAGATGCTGGTTCAAATTGCAGGTAGACACAAAATGCTGAAATAACTCAGCGGGTCAGGCAGCATCTCAGGAGAGAAGGAATCGGTGATGTTTCGGGTCAAGACCTTTCTTCAGTCTGAGGTGACCCTTCTTTCCTGAGATGCTGCCTGACCTGCTGACTTACTCCAGCATTCTGTGTCTACCATGCCCAAGTAGGGAGTTGCTGGATATAGATGCAATGATAATGAAGATAATATATTTCAGCTACTGCCCTTATCCTTTGTGGTAGGGGGTCATGGATGTAGCGGTTTATATCCTCCAGAGTCAAGAAAAACAAGTTACAGCTGTTCCTACACATCACCTGGAACATCATCTCTGAACTATATTGAGCAAATTAGAACACCAGAGCTTAATTTGTACATTTTATTTTACCATGTCTGCGATAATGTTGCACTCCTTGGCTGCATCTACACACCATTTGATTATTACACTGGATCAGTGTCTCATCAGTGGTTTGAAGTCATCTTTACTACAAGTGTATTATCATCACTGCTGTCAAAATTGGCAGAATGTTGCACATTTTGATTTATTGCCAATTCAGAAGTTTACAACAAGCAAGCTCTTGCATTTCTTGTGGGAATCTGTTAAGTATGTCTCAATTGTCTTTTAATTATTTCTAAATCACGTGGTCTGATTTAACGTCGCGACTGCCATTTCCCTTTGCTGTGACAATCATGACTCAACTGCCAATTGAAAGTACAGCCTGGGTTAATCATGGGAACCACAAACGCTTGCCATAGAATTCTCTCTCCACAGGAGACGTTTAGTTAGGAATATTTAAGACTTTATCTCAATTGACAGACTTTTTTTTGGGTCGTTATTTTGTCAAGCTTCACGGTAGTTCACAAACAAAAAAAATAGTGACTTCAAAATAGATAACAGTGGAATGCAAGTGTTTCACCATTTGCAAAGAGAGAAATTCCTGGTTAATGTATTATATTTTGAGAACAGTTTTAGAAAGGAAGTTTGATTTTTTTTTCTGTTCTTCTAGAAAAAAAGTAGTGTGTTTTACTTTATTTTCTTCTGTCCCTTTCACGTCTGTTTAGCAGGAATCTATTCCATTATGTGGATGTTATTTCTCCTTCGATATTTCAATCCTTAAATAATATCACACTGCGCAATATTAACAGTGGGTTGATTTTTGTGATACTTTATTACCAATTTGTATTTGGCTAGACCTTGTGGTATAGGAGGCAGTGTTACTGTTTATAAGTTAGACTGTCGCCTTCAATAATATCTTAAATAAATCATATTACCATGAGAAAGAGCTGCCACAATTTGTTCTTTAGTTCATTGGTTATGTTTTACAGTCCTTTGAGTTGATGCCCACATGGAAAGGATTATATGTTGTTTAGCATTGCTAGCTCTAAAGGATTGAGTTCTGAATTGACATTAAAACAACTGCACTATTTAATAGTTTTGATATGAGAAGCAAAGTGTTAAATTCTGGACCAGGCAGATTGCTTCAAGTCAGTCTTTACCTCTGTTTCATGCACTTCCAGCAAATTGAGAATTATCTTAATGATGATTGTGATTACTGGATCAGAGGAATTATCAAAGGTTCTTCTGTTATTTCCACCAGAGCATAGCTATTAATTGGGAATGGGTAGAAGACAGATGATCAGACAAAATAAAACACAATTCCCTGCAAAAATGGGCTTCAAAAGAAGCTTTACTAATTAGCAATTAAAAGTCAGCTGTTTAGCAGGGGTCTATTCCATCAGCAGCTCTATCACTTTGAAAGTCAATCTATTCATCTATCTGCATATATTTTGAATGTAGCTAATGTAATACATGTAGAAAGTGTTATTAGATTGGTGAATTTTTACCCGCTTTAGATCAAACTCTTAAAGCTAATGTTTTATTTTAATTATTTTTAATGGTGCATCGAACCACTTTGAAATCTTTTTCTTTCTCTCTCTTCTTTGAAGGCCAGAGAATGGAAGAGGCCATGTCTCTCACTTTGCCCCGGGACTGAGTCTGCAGAAACTCTGTCTGATCTGCGGTGATGAAGCCTCAGGTTGCCACTATGGAGTCCTTACTTGTGGAAGTTGTAAGGTTTTCTTCAAGAGGGCTGTTGAAGGTAAAACAATTTTATATTGCATCCAGCGATAGTCTTGTTGTGGTTTTCCCCTGGGTGCGGGTTTGTGAATATCTTTTCTTCACATTTTCCCACACTTTGCGCACTATAATTCCATGTCCATTGTGCAATCATATTTTGAACCTGCAACCATTTGAGTTTTGTAAGATTTTCAAATTGCATTGTTTCTTCAAATGTTTCAAACATGATTTTTTTTAAAAAGGATTACTGAGCTCTGAACCACATAGACTATTATTGTTATTATTTCACTATTATTGTTTTTTTGTGAGTAAGCGTGTGTATATATATATATATATATATATATATATATATATATATATACACACACAATGAACTTTTCTTTTCTCATTTATTGTTTACGATGTACTATGTTTACATATTCTGTTGTGCTATGGCTGGTAAGAATTTCATTCTTCTATCTGGGGCATATGACAATGAAACACTCTCTCTGTTTCTCTGTCTCTCTCTCTGTCTGTCTCTACGTCTGTCTCTACGTCTGTCTCTCCGTCTGTCTCTCCGTCTGTCTCTCCGTCTGTCTCTCCGTCTGTCTCTCCGTCTGTCTCTCCGTCTGTCTCTCCGTCTGTCTCTCCGTCTGTCTCTCCGTCTGTCTCTCCGTCTGTCTCTCCGTCTGTCTCTCCGTCTGTCTCTCCGTCTGTCTCTCCGTCTGTCTCTCCGTCTGTCTCTCCGTCTGTCTCTCCGTCTGTCTCTCCGTCTGTCTCTCCGTCTGTCTCTCCGTCTGTCTCTCCGTCTGTCTCTCCGTCTGTCTCTCCGTCTGTCTCTCCGTCTGTCTCTCCGTCTGTCTCTCCGTCTGTCTCTCCGTCTGTCTCTCCGTCTGTCTCTCCGTCTGTCTCTCCGTCTGTCTCTCCGTCTGTCTCTCCGTCTGTCTCTCCGTCTGTCTCTCCGTCTGTCTCTCCGTCTGTCTCTCCGTCTGTCTCTCCGTCTGTCTCTCCGTCTGTCTCTCCGTCTGTCTCTCCGTCTGTCTCTCCGTCTGTCTCTCCGTCTGTCTCTCCGTCTGTCTCTCCGTCTGTCTCTCCGTCTGTCTCTCCGTCTGTCTCTCCGTCTGTCTCTCCGTCTGTCTCTCCGTCTGTCTCTCCGTCTGTCTCTCCGTCTGTCTCTCCGTCTGTCTCTCCGTCTGTCTCTCCGTCTGTCTCTCCGTCTGTCTCTCCGTCTGTCTCTCCGTCTGTCTCTCCGTCTGTCTCTCCGTCTGTCTCTCCGTCTGTCTCTCCGTCTGTCTCTCCGTCTGTCTCTCCGTCTGTCTCTCCGTCTGTCTCTCCGTCTGTCTCTCCGTCTGTCTCTCCGTCTGTCTCTCCGTCTGTCTCTCCGTCTGTCTCTCCGTCTGTCTCTCCGTCTGTCTCTCCGTCTGTCTGTCTCTCCGTCTGTCTGTCTCTCCGTCTGTCTGTCTCTCCGTCTGTCTGTCTCTCCGTCTGTCTGTCTGTCCGTCTGTCTGTCTGTCCGTCTGTCTGTCTCTCTGTCTGTCTCTCTGTCTGTCTGTCTGTGTCTCTGTGTCTCTGTCCCTCTGTCTCTTTGTGCTGGTCCTTTAAAATGCAGATTCTCTTTAGACCGGATGTTCATTACCATTATTTTATCTGATTTTTGGGGGGGGGGGGGGGGGTGGGGGTGGGGTGGGGGTGGGGGGGTTATACTGTCCATCAACGTAAAGCATGACACATGTCAGAAGCTTACCAAGAGTTTAGCAGCAAGGTAAGTGAGGGGCTATGTGATATGGACAAACTATATATCCGCACATAAGCTCCCGATCGTATTCATAGGACATTGTTTGCCAGCCTCTAAACTGGTCAACTCACATTTGGACTATGGAGAGTTAACATAAAGCTCTGCTCCTCTCAAAACATCAGAGACTGTAGCTTCCTTTATTGAGACAGCTTAAACTGCGGTTCAGAGATGTTGGACTTGGAAGCATCTGCTTTTTTGGATTGGTTAGCTCTGGGAAATACCCATTCTTTGGGATGAAGTTGAACTAGTACCTTGACGAGAAAACAGAGGCGGGATTTCATCTTGCCCTTTTATTCATTGCATTGCAAGCCGGGTGAGGCAACATGTCAACTAAGTTAAACTCCGGAGATCAGCCAGCAGTAAGATAATCACAGATACGTAGAGACACACTCATTCAGATATTGCAAAGTGCCCACCCCACTAAAGTAATTCACCAACCATCATCCTACAATATCATTTTTTTAAAGTAAATGGATGTCACACGACATCCACCAAAATCCTTCAAATATACGGGAGATTTTCTCTGCTTGGTAGACCTCCACTCGAGGCAGACCAGGGTGTTTCTCAGTCTCCTCGTGTTGCAGGTCCCTCCTTAACCTCAACAGAAGCACTTTTTAATTCAATACTGAAGTTACAGCAAATGTTTTATCTCCAGGCATGATACTCCATGGTTTTGCATTTTTGTCGTGGTATTCTTTCATTTTTTACTTGTTTTCTATATTTTTTGGGGGTGTAAAGTTGACCTCAATTCACTCTGTGAGATGTCATGTAGTAACCAAACAAGACCCAAGATATTTATTCACAAAATGCTGGAGTAACTCAGCAGGTCAGGCAGCATCTCAGGAGAGAAGGAATGGGTGACATTTCGGGTCGAGACCTTTCTTCAGACTGATCAGAATAGAATTGTACAGAATTAGAGCACAGACTCGGACCGATTGGACCAATTGTCATGTGATGATTCCACATAAGTTAGACTCAAGTTGCTGAAGTAACTCAGCTGGCTGGGCAGCATCTCAGGATAGAAGGAATGGGTGACGTTTCGGGTCGAGACCCTTCTTCAGACTGACCCGAAACGTCACCCAATTTTTCTCTCCTGAGATGCTGCCTGACCTGCTGAGTTACTCCAGCATTTTGTGAATAAATACCTTCGATTTGTACCAGCATCTGCAGTTATTTTCTTAAACAAGACCCAAGATGCTTTCAGTTTCAGTACAACCTCCAAGCATTTTCTTGATTCCTTCTTTAAAACTCCATCAGCTCGTGTGTTAAAGAAAGGAAGACCTGTGGCAAAATCATATGATTTAAGTCATTTTGTCTGGTGAAATCTTTAAAGTCCGCAATGATCAGCATGCACACCAATCAGCTTTGTAAAGCACTCCTTGGACAATGACATTTTTAACAGTTGAAACTAAATGAGCCATTGTTCTTGGTTCTCGGTCCTCCAAAATATTCCAAATGGAATTTAAACTGGAGGTGGGATATGCACTTAACCACTTGCTTATCAATTATGACTGGTTACATGTTCCCTGAGGAAGGTCCAGCATAATCAGCATGGAATCTACTCTGTTGTTGCCAGGTTTCTCCCAATGTGCACAGGCAGATCCATTACTATTTCCTTGACATTTGATGCAGAGACACAGTTTAGTTTAGGGACAGCATGAAAAGAGGCCCTTCGGCCCACTGGGTCCATTTCAAGCATTGATCACCTGTACACTAGTTCTACATAATCCCACTTTTGTCCCCTACACACTTGCGGCAACATCTTCCAAACAGGTTTAATCCAAAACCTGCAACAACTACTGGTGGCAAGATTTTAATCTTGCCTTGCAGCGAATGCAGCGCCGGAGACTCAGGTTCGATCCTGACTGCGGGTGCTGTATTGTACGGAGTTTGTACATTCTCCCCGTGACCTGCGTGGGTTTTCTCCGAGATCTTCAGTTTCCTCCCACACTCCAAAGACGTACAGGCTTGTAGGTTAATTGGCTGGGCAAATGTAAAAATTGTCCCTAGTGGGTGTAGGATAGTGTTAGTGTGCGGGGATCGCAGGGCGGCGCGGACCCGGTGGGCCGAAGGGCCTGTTTCTGCGCTGTATCTCTAAAATCTTTTTTTTTTTAAATCTAAATCCTGCCCTTAGTATTTCACAGTCACATCAGCAAAAACTTTAAATTTTTCACCTGTGTAGGTTTTCAGATTTAACTGTGCCTATTTAAGATTGCATATAGGATTTTCTGACCTAAAGTGTAAAGCTGAAAAACCATTTACCTTCATTCGACTCTTTAACATTGAAAACAGTGAACAGTTTTTCTGCATCACAGTCTTCACTGGTTTCGTCCAAGTGTTGAGATTGTTGGAAATTTTGAGCTTTTGTTTTTTTGTTTTCATTCATGTTCGTTCAACTTTATTCTTGTTTATACAAACTTTGATATGGCCTTTAAAACTGCATATGCGGCACTTTTCTTGCTTGAGTAAGCATTCTGTTGACATTGCCATCACTCAGAGTGGTTCTAGCCTCTGACTGTCTTTTAAAAGCGATGTTCCGTTTGCATCGTAGATGGTGCTGCAGTTTGCTCTCCGAGCATGCTGTTACAATGAACACCTGAACATCTCTTGCATGTCCTGAATATCTCTGACTTGCCAATTCCATGGCTGTGCAATTATCAGTACATTCTCAATTTGCCTCGAATAACAATCGTCCCTGAATGCACTTATCTTTTACTCGATACATTAACCTAGCTTCTGGCACATATAATTTAGAAGTGGGCTGCCAAAATTATAGTTTTCCCCCTTGACTTGGTAATGTACTAAAAGGATGCAAAGTGCTGGAGTAACTCAGTAGGTTGGACATCTCTGGAGAACGTGGATAGGCGATGCTTCAGGTCGAGACTTTTCTTCAGACTGTCTTTAAGGAGTCACAGTTTAAGGATAAGGGAGAAGTCTTTTAGGACCGAGATGAGAAAGTTTTTTTTTCACACAGAGAGTGGTGAATCTGTGCAATTCTCTGCCACAGAAGGTAGTTGAGGCCAGTTCATTGGCTATATTTAAGAGGGAGTTAGATGTGGCCCTTGTGGCTAAAGGGATCAGGGGGTATGGGGAGAAGGCAGGTACGGGATACTGAGTTGGATGATCAGCCATGATCATATTGAATGGGGGTGCAGGCTCGAAGGGCCGAATGGCCTACTCCTGCACCTATTTTCTATGTTTCTATGTTTCTATGTTTCTATGTGGGGAGACAAAAGCTGAAAAAGGGGCGAGGCGGGACAGGGTGTGACAGGTAATAGCTTGACACAGGCAAGGAAGATTTTTTGACAGGCGGGTGCTTGGAACAAAGGCCAGAGATAAGAACAATATGTGCGAGACAGGCTTGAAGAGTCGCAGATTGTGAAGTCAGGTGGAGGAAAGTAGTAAAGGGGGAGGGAGGGTTGCGGAGGGGAGAAATTAGTGGTAGGGCCCTGGGGAAGGAATGGGTGAAAAAAAGGAGGGTGGTGCAGGGGAGAAAAGGGAGAGTAGGGAGTAGGTTAGAATTTACCTAAAATTGGAGAATTCATTGTTCATATTGTTGGGTTGTAAGCTACCCAAGCAGAATATGAGGTGTGTTTCCTCCAGTTTGCATGTGGTATTACTCTGGCAATGGAGGAGACCCGGGACAGAAAGGTCAGTGTGAGAATGGAAAGGGGATTTAAAAAGGTTAGCAACTGGGAGATGCAGTTGGCCTTGGTGGGCCGAGCAAGTGTTCAGTGGCCTCTTTGCTGCAAAGTTATTATCTTATTAGGTTTTCTCGACCATGAATTAAACTTACGCGGTTAATTTGCCTTCCTTGGTTGGAGGTTAAAGTAATTCTTCAACACATCCATCTATTCCAGAAACATTTAATCACGAGGATATCCTTGGTGCCCAGCAGATCTCTGCGTAATTGACACATTGACATGCCCACAGTTTGGGTTGACCTGCTTACTTTCATCATCAAAATTGTTTGCAAAAATATTTTTGCAATATTTCTTCCACGTGTGCCTTTGAGAATCGCATTTTGCAATCAAGTCAATTACTAAAAAAATCACAGACAGAAGGAAAATCTAACAGCCAATGTGCAAAAGAGAGAAAGATAAAGCTTTATCTTCCTTTCTCTCTTTTGCACATTGGCTGTTAGATTTTCCTTCTGTCTGTGATTTTTTTTTAAATTTTGAAAAGAAGTGGGGTTTTTTTCTTCTTCTGTGGTCCTTTCTGATGTTTATATTTATTTTCCATTCAGGAACAATTTTCCCCACTGCCAGTGTTTTGAACAAGGAGGCTGCTCTCCCTGTCTTTAGCTGCATGCTGTAGGTAGTCCATATCCCTAAAGCACATAGGAGCCCAGCTCACTGCTCACTGTCTGGCCAATGTCAAGTCTGAGGGTTTGATCTTTAAGCTCCAGGACTGCGAGCAAATAGTTCCATGAGAGTGAAGTCGCAAATGTATAAGGTGGGGAAGAAGGCTTCTGGCACATTGGCCGTCATCAGTCTGCGAGCTGAGGATAGAAGTTGGGATGTTATGTTAAGGTTGTACAAGATGTTGGTGAGGCAACGTTTGGAGCTATATTTTTTCCCATTTTGGTCACCCAGCTGTAGGCAAGATGCCATTAGGCTACAAAGAGTGCAGTGAAGACCAATGAGGATATTAACAGTGCTCAAGGGCCTGCGCTAGAAGAAGAGGTTGGGCAAGCTCGGACTTTATTCCTTGGAGGCAAGGAGGCCGAGGGGCGATCTTACAGGGTGATAAAATAAAATCATGAGGGGAATAGATAGTGTGAATGCACAGCATTTATTCCCCAGAGTATGGGAATCAAGAACAAAAGGGAATACGTTTAAGGTGAGAGGGGGAAAGATCTAACAGGATTCTGAGGGGCAACTATTTCACAGAGAATGTGGTTCATATATGGAACAAGCTGCTAGATAAAGTAGTTGGGGCAGGGTACAATGACATTTAAAAGCAATTTGGAAGGGTACATGGATAGGAACGATATAGAGGACTGTGGGCCAGGCACATTGAACTGGCTTGGATGAAGCTTTTTGGTCAGCACGGATGAAATGTGCTGAAGTGCCTGTTTCCTGACTCTATGACCGTCGTTTCCTCAGATACCAAAATACCATCTTTATGCATCACAGCAACAGTGCTAACATAACTTGACTTCAATCATAATTTGCATAATTACAATGTTTCTTAACATATGTTGAAAGACTGGAGCGACTAGGCTTGTATAAACTGGAATTTAGAAGGATGAGAGGGGATCTTATCGAAACGTATAAGATTATTAAGGGGTTGGACACATTAGAGGCAGGAAACATGTTCCCAATGTTGGGGGAGTCCAGAACCAGGGGCCACAGTTTAAGAATAAGGGGTAGGCCATTTAGAACAGAGATGAGGAAAAACTTTTTCAGTCAGAGAGTTGTGAATCTGTGGAATTCTCTGCCTCAGAGGGCAGTGGAGGCCAATTCTCTGAATACATTCAAGAGAGAGCTGGATAGAGCTCTGAAGGATAGCGGAGTCAGGGGGTATGGGGAGAAAGCAGGAACGGGGTACTGATTGAGAATGATCAGCCATGATCACATTGAATGGCGGTGCTGGCTCGAAGGGCCGAATGGCCTACTCCTGCACCTATTGTCTATTGTCCATTTTTATTGATCAAGTTTGCTCTACAGAACTGTTAAATCCCATGGTTAATGATCCACAATTTATAGTGATGTGATAAAATTCTGATGAAGTTCTTTAAGATCCTTTTGATTTTCTTCCTTGAGTTTCCCTTCAAATGAGGCAAGGCCGATGCTGGGTCTGTCTTTATTAAATTAATACTGAACACATAAGAATACTTTTAAATATTGACTGTTGACTGCTTTATGCAATTTTTGTTCATTATCTGGGTAACATTTTTTTTCAAAGTCTCTCGTTGTGGTGTTTCAACTAAAGTGAATGAGGGAGAGGAGAATAAATTATCTTTATCTGTGTTCCGCCATCTTTCCCCAGCTGGTACAACAAGGACCACACAGGCAGCTCTTTGTTTTTGACCATGCAATTTTTCAAACGTGCCCGTAGAATAAACAAAAAAACAGCAGGATAGTTTGCAAATCATTCAAAAACATAAATGTTGCTAAAGTATCAAAATTCAGAAGTACTGCACCAAAATTAGCAAGACCCCTCCCTCCTCCCACCATTGGCACAGCTATGATGTACAGTAATAGCCATATTTAAAAAAAGTAAATTGCACAGAAGTTCATTTGGAGGGGAAGGCAGGTTCTGTGAGCCGGGGGGGCTGTTATCATATATCATATCATATCATATATATACAGCCGGAAACAGGCCTTTTCGGCCCACCAAGTTCTTGCCGCCCAGTGATCCCCGTACATTAACACTATCCTACACCCACTAGGGACAATTTTTACATTTACCCAGCCAATTAACCTACATACCTGTACGTCTTTGGAGTGTGGGAGGAAACCGAAGATCTCGGCGAAAACCCACGCAGGTCACGGGGAGAACGTACAAACTCCTTACAGTGCAGCACCCATAGTCAGGATCGAACCTGAGTCTCCGGTGCTGCATTCGCTGTAAAGCAGCAACTCTACCGCTGCACTACAAAGGTTTCCAAGGTCTTTTATTGTCACATGTATTAATTAAGGTACAGTGATATTTTGACCCAGACTCGTAAAGATTTGTACCAGCATCTGCAGTTATTTTCTTACATTACAGTGATATGCGAATTACCATACAGCCATACGGAAAAAAAAGCAACAAGACACACAACTCCATAAAAGCTAACATAAACATCCACCACAGCGGATTCCTCATTGTGGTTGAGGCAAAGAAGTCCAATCTTCTTACTCTTTATTCTCCCGCGGTCGGGGCAGTCGAACCATCCACCGGCTGTGGGAGCTTCAATCCATCCACCAATTGAAGCTCCCGTAGCCAGCAGTCGAAGCTCCTGCATCAGGGCAACAGGGGCCATCGAAACTCCCACGTCGGGAGGATCAAAGCTGCCGCATCAGGGCGATGGAAACTCCCATGACGGGGCGGGCGAAACTACTGCGGCTTGGAGGTCCCGATGTCGGTCTCTGACCAGAGACCGCAGGCTCCGTGATATTAAGTCCGCAAGCTCTGAAGTCGACTCCTGGCAAAGGGATCGAGGGCTCCGTGATGTTAGAGTCCCACAGGCACCCGCGGTGGAGCTCTCAAAGGTCAGTCTCCAGCAAAGACCGCCAACTCCTCAATGTTAGGCCGCAGTGCGGATGGGTGACGTGATACCGAAAAAAATCGGATCTCCGTCGAGGCAAGAGATTCAAAAAAGTTTCCCCCACACCCCCGCCCTCCCACCCCCCACATAAAATAAGCTAAAGAACACTAAAAACATACATTTAACACATACTATTTAAACACAAAGAAAGAAAGGACAGATAGAATGTTGGCGAGGCAGCCATTGCTGTAGTAAATCTGAATGTTGTACCTTTCACAGCATCTGTGTTTTTTGAATGATTGTATGAAGTATTGCACTTTGTTGTGAAAGATGCATTATTTATAATGTCCTTGTTTAAACTGAGACTATGCCACACTTGTATTCATCATCATCCTCTGAAATGACGTAACATGTTTTTATGCATTTAATCATAAAGGTTTCTTGTGAATCCAAACGAAGGACTAGTTTTGTAAGATTTCTAAATTCAACACCTTGTTGAAGTGGAGTGCTGAACTGTCTAATTTTCTTACATTTCCATTCATGAAGTATTTCAAGGTAAATGACCAATTGTGCTGGCAATGATCCAAGGAAGGTTGTTTTATTTTTGTGTGTGCCCTTGAGTTCTAGATCCTTCTGTTCAAAACTTGGTCTTTTGCGTAAGTTAAGTTTTATCAATCAGATCTTTGCATTAAATAACATCAAACATTAAGCTAATAAAATTATTCCTCTGCCTTTTCAACAGTTTCTTGCTTGAATCTTGCACCATGCGGGTACTGTTGTCCACAGTGTTAGGAGGTTCTGTACACGCTATCTAATGAGCTAAAGAGATTTTAATTCCGTAAGCCTGGACCTCTCCCGTACTCGTTTAAAGATTGTGTTGTGCTGATCTGACATGATGTTAATGTAAGAAAATAACTGCAGATGCTGGGACAAATCGAAGGTATTTATTCACAAAATGCTGGAGTAACGCAGCAGGTCAGGCAGCATCTCAGGAGAGAAGGAATGGGTGACGTTTCGGATGTTAATGTCTGTAGCAATTTTGGTTTGGAAGTACAATTTATAAAACCAGCGTGGCATAGCGGCGCAGCTGGTAGAGCTGTTGTTTTATCGTGCCAGAGTCCTGACTTCAATCCTGACCTCTGCATCTGACAGTGTGGGTTTCCCGCAGGCACTCTGGTTTCCTCCCACATCTCAAAGACGTGCAGGTTTGTAGGTTAATCGGCTTCCGTAAATTGCCCGTGTTGTGTGGGGAGTGGATACGAAAGGGGGACGGAGAACTAGTATGAACGGGTGATCGAGGATTGGCGTGGACTCGGTGGGTCGATGGGCCTGTTTCCATGCTGTGTCGCTAAGCTCCAGACAATTCTAAAAGGTTTATTCTGAGAAGCAAGCATTATTCTTCTGGAACTTTATGAAAAATATTTTGGGATTCATATTTAGCTATGCGAAAGGGATCTCAGTCGTAAATAAGGTTTTGTGTTGTCATGGGCTTTCCTTCTCCTCCCCACCTACCTTCCCCCAACAATCAACCATTAACAAATCCAGGTTATTATATCTCTATCCAATGGTTTGACTGGTGTAGCTGGGACATGTTGGCCGGTGTGGGCAAATTGGGCCGAAGGGCCTGTTTCCACACTGTATCACTCTATGACTCTATGAATGAGACTCAGCAATGTGTTGCACCCTGGGCAATGCTTTCGTGCCCTATATGCTACAAACTGTGGCTTCCTGTTCTGGAACATTCTGTGGGCAAAATAGTGATTACTGTTCTCCTCGGGTAGAAAGAGAAATAGGCACCTTCTGTGACTTGAAAATTGACTTTGGCAGATTCCCGGGAGTCAGTCACTTTAAATCTTTCAGTCGTTGAAGCAATCTAAAAGAGAGGGAAAATAATTTAATAAAAAGGTAAAAAAGTTGCTGAAATCTCCATCTATGACACTTAGTTAAACTTTGTATATGCAGTCATCGGAAAATGCACATTGCTTTAAAAGATAGTTCTGCAATTATTACAAAAATAGATCTCTCTTCCACCCCAATGGCCCAAAATGATTATACAATCTACCCTCGTTATTCCGGACCTCTTTATAACAGAGTTTGGTTATAGTGGACGGACTGGCCCCACAATAATCAGACACCATTGCCTCTTTAAGAACACAGGCTGCTGGTTACACTGCGGGAGGCCATCGAAATTGACAAGCAATTGCTTTGATTGAGACTGGCACAATGGTACTCCATTAAACAATATAAGAAACCACCGTTAGTTTAGCTTGCGGTAACAAAAATACATTTTTAGCTGTAAAAAGAACCTTGTATTTGAAAACAATTTGTTGTTTCAAGGAGAGTGACCACTGGGTGGTTGGAGCGAATGCCTTACTAGCTTATAGCGGACAATCGACAATAACAAACTCCATTCCCTGCCCGATGGTCGGTTATAACGAGAGTTATCTGTAGTTTGTGCAACGCGAGACAATAGGCAAGAGCTTGTCGGCACTGAGGTGGTGCAGGGAATGGGAAATATGGCAGAGAGTCGGAGCTGGTTTTATTCTTGCCAAATGTCCAGAGATGTATCAGAATATCTATGCATCTGCAGCTTTGCTTCTGCATGCTATCAAACTTGCTGAGTTTGTGACTGACTGCAGCAGTTTCAGATAATAGACGATAGACAATATGTGCAGGAGTAGGCCATTCGACCCTTCGAGCCAGCACCGCCATTCACCGTGATCCTGGCTGATCATCCACAATCAGTACCCCGTTCCTGCCTTCTCCCCATATCCCTTGACTCCGCTATCATTGAGCTCTATCAAAGTCTCTCTTGAAAGCATCCAGGGAATTGGCCTCCACTGCGTTCTGAGGCAGAGAATTCCACAGCTTCACAATTCTCTGTTAAAAAAAAATTCCTCATCTCCGTTCTAAATGGCCTACCCCTTATTCTCAAACTGTGGCCCCTGGTTCTGGACTCCCCCAACGTTGGGAACATGTTTCCTGCCTCTAGCGTGTCCAATCCCTTAATAATCTGAATAATAAGATGGAACACTCAACAGGCCAGGCAGCAGCCTCAAGTTTGGCTCCACTTGTCACCATTGGCAGTCTGTGTATTTTTCAACGTCTTTGTGTTCTCAGTGATGTGTAGTAATTGTCTGACTGCTGCAATGAAACTTCGTCCTCAGCCCTTATTTCCGTCAAATTCAGATTTAATAAGACCACTGGATTTGGAAAGGACAATCATGTCATTCTCTACTACATCAGAAAAGAACTAAGTGAATCTTCCACAAGATGATACCTGAATCTGCACCACAGGAATTGCTGATGGGTAGGGGGTTTCTTATTAACTCTGAGAAAAATATCAAACCTACTTGTATCAAAGTTTTTAGAACATTTCACATGAGAGTGAAATTCGTTCCGGTGTCACCTGTATCTTTAACCCTTGCATTGCGAAGATTTAGACTCGGCATTGATTAACCATACTCTTCAAAATACGTTTCACGTGAGAATTATGGATAATTAATATGATGGGCATGTATAATTGTTTCATGCATCGTGTAATGTGAGCTTTAAATTCATTTTGAAGAACTTTGAAATCAAGTTTCAATTTTGAATTCAAAAATTTAATCTCCAGTGACCTTAAAGCAATGGAAGGTAACCATTAATTGACAAAAAAAAGCTGGAGTACCTCAGTGGGCAGACAGCATCTCTGGAGAAAAGGAATAGGTGACGCTTCGGGTCGAGTCTGAAGAAGGGTCTCGACCCAGAACGTCATCTATTCCTTTTCTCCAGAGATGTTGTCTGTCCCGCTGAGTTATGCCAGCTTTTTGTGTCTATCTTCAGTTTAAACCAGCATCTGCAGTTCCTTCCTACACATAAGGTAACCATTAGCTTTTTTTCCCTCTCAGTACATCCATATGATTGTCTAACAATACTCGAACTAGAGTCAGAATAATTCCTTCCATTCCCAAATTATCTTTCGGCCACTGATTATGCTATTTCAAAAGCATCCCCAATTACTTGTGAACTTCATCATTTTAATTGGAATTCAAAACCTGTTTTCTCCTCTCAAAACTGGTCTTCATTTTCTTCAGCTAACCTCCCCTCCTCAAAAACAGTGCCATCAAATGTTGTGCCATTTGCTTCTCTGTACAACCTATTACCTTTTGATTCCGCCATGGCCCTGACACTCAAATCACCAAGAACAAATCACTCCTGATTTTGTATGTTTTGTCTTCTAAAGATTAAGTGGTGGTTGATTTCACATAATTAAATTCCATTTAACTTAGACAGAGTGGTGATCAACCAGAGGTGAGTATTTTGCACTGGATGGCGCCCAGTGATATAATTTCCATCTTGCCCTGCTCGCACACTTGCCTATCCATCAATTTTCCATTCATTTTAAACATTTCACCCTGACCTTGTCTCCACATGTGTCCAAACCCAAAGCCTTGTACCCTTCCATTCGCGAAGAATGTACAATTGCCCATTTCAGCCATCTTCTATATACTAAAACTCTTGTTTGTTTGTTCCTGAACTACAGCCAAAACTGTACACGATAGCGTGACAATTTTAGGCCCACCTTACTCAGCGTCGCCCCTTTGGTGCTAATGGAAGAAGTTTCATTGAAATCGGTGTCATATTTTTAAAGTTATTCACATTTTAAAGTTTAATTCTATCTCCTAGGCAGGGGGGAGGGGAGAGAGGGGAGGAGGAGGAGGGGGGGGGGGGGGGAGGGTGCTACACCAATGCAGAAGAGGTTTGGGCCGAACGGGTCCAGTTCAATCTAAAACTGCACTTCCCCAAGTGTCACTGGTATGACCTGACAGCATTTTGTAAAATCAACTCTGCATCTCTGTGTTCAGTCTAACCTGGGACCCTATAATGGACCCCTGACCAACAGTAACAAACAGATGAGGCTTGAAAAATACTTGGCAGAATGTGATGCATCTTCGTGGCTGGTCCATTCAGGTACAGCAGGCAGTGAAGAAAGCCAATGGAATGTTGGCCTTCGTAACAAGAGGAGTTGAGTATAGGAGCAAAGAGGTCCTTCTACAGTTGTACCGGGCCCTGGTGAGACCGCACCTGGAGTATTGTGTGCAATTTTGGTCTCCAAATTTGAGGAAGGATATTCTTGCTATTGAGGGCTTGCAGCATAGGTTCGCTAGGTTGATTCCCGGAATGGCGGGACTGTCGTATGTTGAAAGGCTGGAGCAATTAGGCTTGTATACACTGGCTCGAAGGGCTGAATGGCCTACTCCTGCACCTATTGTCTATTGTCTATTGTCTATTGTCTATTCCACAAGATGGAGACAGAGATTTTGAAAATAATAGGAACAAGTGGACAGAAAGTTGTTTAGATTGGTCTCCTTGCAAATACCACCCCTGCATCAACCTGATCAGCTTCTCTTCCAAATTCATGCACTTTCTTCAGATCAAAGATGTAACTGTGGGATATCACTTGGGCTAAGATGGTCTTTTTGTTCGGTTTGTAGAATAGTATTTGTTTTAGTCCTAATCGGGGGAGGTGGGAAGGAGAAAGGGGAGGGGCTCTTGCTCAATACTTTCACTGGTACATTCCTGACACTTTGGTACTGCTTCCTGCGCTCACACGGAGCGCAATTTTCATTACTTTTTGCTGCCAATTTGTTGTAATCTTTTTTTATCCTCTTCCCTTTCTAAATCTCTGCATCAATCTCAGGGGGATGGACGAGCTGCAAATATGCATCACCATCCTACAGCTATCTTGTCAATACTTCCTTTCACTTTGCCATCTACTAGTATTCCATTCTCCCATTTCCTCTGTTCCCATTGTATTTTGCTGCAATATTGAGACTGTCCACACGGATGTTCCTGAGTTATCTTTCTGAACCATGGTTACTGAGCCACTGTAGTTGAACGCGCCCTGAAATGCATTGCCGTGATTTTCCACGTCTCTGCTCTCAACCTGCCTTCCTTGACAGGGCAACCTGTAATTCCTTTGGACCCTGCATCCACTTTACCAGTCTTTTGCATCCAATAAATCTTCTTTTGCTATTTCTGCCGGCTCTAACCTGATTCAATGACCTTTCCCTCCATTCCCCTTTGATGCCCCCTGGTTCACTCGGTGACTTGCTCCCCACCAGCCACTCCTCTAGTTGTGGTGCTTTCTCATGCAATCTTTGGAGATGTAACACCAGTCCTTTGCTCTCACCATCTAGGAATTCAAACAGTCCTTCAGGATGAATCAGTGATTCACTTGCATTTCTACTAAACAAAAGCCTAAAGAAGGGTCTCAACCCAAAATATCACCTATTGCATTTCTCCAGAGATGCTGTCTGACCTACTGAGTTATTCCAGTATCTTGCATTTCTTCTAATTCAAGCATGACATTCAGTGTTCACAGTGGTCTCATCTACACTGAGATGAGAAGTGAAACAAGCTTGGGGGCTGCATTGTGAAGCTCCTCCATTCAGTCCACAGGGCCAAGCTTGAGCTTCCTTTTACCTGCCACTTTAGTTCTCTATCCCACTTCCAGTCTGACCTAATCATTGATCTCCTGCACCTTATAATGAGGCCTGGTGCACACTTGAAGAGCAGCATCTCATCATCTAGAAACAGGCAACTTCAGATGCTAGTTGACATAAAAGACACAAAGTGGTTTACATAACAAGGACACAAAGCGCTAACTCAGCAGGTTAAGCAGCATCTCTGGAGAACATGTATAGGTGTGGTTTTGGATCTGAAGAAGGATCACAATGTGATACGTCACCGATCCATGTTCCCTTACAGATGCTGCTCGACCCACTGAGTTGTTCCAGCATTTGCATCTCATATTCTGCATGGGCATGCTGCAGCTTCTGGATGGAATATCAAATTCTACATCTTCAGATAAATTTCTTTGACTGAAGCAGAACTGGCCATTTTTGAGACTGGTCATCCATCTGTTGTGTTGGTTTATTTTCCCTTCCCATTCGCATGACCTGCTAGGCATTTCTTCCAGCCTCCATTTGGCAACTTTTTAAAGCATCTTTCTTTGTATTCTCACTCTCTATCTGCCCGCATCAAACAATAGACTGGATGACATGCTTCAATGCATCTCCAGAACAACACAAGCCTCTCCTCTATCAGAGATACTCCCTTTGTCCAATCCATCCCTTCCCACCTTGACTGCAGTGTCTTTCCCAGGATGACAAAACTCTCTGAGGTGAAACTTTTACTCTCTTTCTCTGTCCACAGATGCTGCCTGGCCTGCTGAATGTTTTCAGTACCTTCTGTTTTCAGTTCGGCCTGATCATAGTTAGCCATGATATTTATTTCACAAAATGCTGGAGTAACTTAGCAGGTCAGGCAGCATCTCAGGAGAGAAAGAATGGGTGACGTTTCAGGTCGAGACCCTTCTTCAGACTGATGTCAGGGGGGCGGGACAAAGGAAGGATATAGATGGAGGCAGGAAGATAGAGGGAGAACTGGGAAGGGGGAGGGGAAGAGAGGGACAGAGGAACTATCTAAAGTTGGAGAAGTCAATGTTCATACCGCTGGGCTGCAAGCTGCCCAAGCGAAATATGAAGTGCTGTTCCTCCAATTTCCGGTGGGCCTCACTATGGCACTGGAAGAGGTTTTCCAGTGGGCCTCACTGAAATCATGCCCTGAAGCTAAAATCTCTGTTGCCAGAAGGTTGTGGATAGTCGGCATTCTCCATGGCTGACTGGTCTCATGTAAACAAGATTAGAGGCTGATTTTTACAGTGACCACACATTTTGACCTCGGTATTGTGTAAGAAGGAACTGCAGATGCTGGTTTAAACTGAAGATAGACACAAAAAGCTGGATTGACTCATCGGGACAGGCAGCATCTCTGGAGAGAAGGAATGGGTGATGTTTCATGTCGAGACCCCTCTTCTGGCCTTTGACCTAGGTATTGTTTGTCAGGTGGATGTAAATCAGTTTCTTTGTCTGCAAAACATATTCAAAATATTATTCAATCTCTTTTGCTTTGGTGGGATGTTTTAACAAAGAAGCAGCACTAAAAATCCTAGTTCGAAAATTTCCAACCGTAACTGATGTTATGTTGTGCAGGGCATTGGTGAGACCACACCTGGAGTATTGCGTACAGTTTTGGTCTCGTAATCTGAGGAAAGACATTCTTGCCATAGAGGGAGTACAGAGAAGGTTCACCAGATTGATTCCTGGGATGGCAGGACTTTCATATGAAGAAAGACTGGATAGACTCGGCTTGTACTCGCTGGAATTTAGAAGATTGAGGGGGGATCTTATAGAAACTTTACAAAATTCTTAAGGGGTTGGACAGGCTAGATGCAGGAAGATTGTTCCCGATGTTGGGGACGTCCAGAACAAGGGGTCACAGCTTAAGGATAAGGGGGAAGTCTTTTAGGACCGAGATGAGAATGTTTTTTTTCACACAGAGAGTGGTGAATCTGTGGAATTCTCTGCCACAGACGGTAGTTGAGGCCAGTTCATTGGCTATATTTAAGAGGGAGTTAGATGTGGCCCTTGTGGCTAAAGGGATCAGGGGGTATGGAGAGAAGGCAGGTATGGGATACTGAGCTGGATGATCAGCCATGATCATATTGAATAGCGGTGCAGGCTCGAAGGGCCGAATGGCCTACTCCTGCACCTATTTTCTATGTTTCTATGTTTCTATGTCCATGCAAGTAGTGTAAGAAAATAACTGCAGATGCTGGTACAAATCGAAGGTTTCTATTTCACAAAATGCTGGAGTAACTCAGCAGGTCAGGCGGCCTCTCAGGATGCAAGCTTATTATGCTGTGCAAGTGGACTGAAATCCTGTTTCCCATCACTCAGTGTAGTGACCACGGGAAAATGACCAAGGCTGACTGTCCATGCAAAAAACAACAAACAACATGAGGATTGCGGGCAGCACATGGCATAGACCAGCCACAAAATGAATGCCGTTGTACCAATCCAGAGTTCATATAAGGCAGGGTGCAAAATTAAATTAAACTATAAAAACCATGGTAAAAACAAATGCTGTTGATGGGAATTAAAAACAAAAAAATCCTTGTCCTTTTTAGACAATAGACAATAGGTGCAGGAGTAGGCCATTCGGCCCGTCGAGCCAGCACCGCCATTCAATGTGATCGTAGCTGATCATTCACAATCAGTACCCCGTTCCTGCCTTCTCCCCATACCCCCTGACTCTGCTATCTTTAAGAGCTATATCTAGCTCTCTCTGGAAAGCATCCAGAGAATTGACCTCCACTGCCTTCTGAGGCAGTGAATTGCACAGATTCACAACTCTCTGACTGAAAAAGTTTTTCCTCATCTCCGTTCCAAATGGCCTACCCCTTATTCTTAAACTGTGGCCCCTGGTTCTGGACTCCCCCAACATTGGGACCATGTTTCCTGCCTCTAATGTGTCCAATCCCTTAATAATCTTATATGTTTCGATAAGATCCCTTCTCATCCTTCTAAATTCCAGCGTATACAAGCCTAGCCGCTCCAGTCTTTCAACATATGACAGTCCCGCCATTCCGGGAATTAACCTAGTGAACCTACGCTGCATTCCCTCAATAACAAGAATATCCTTCCTCTTCTGAAAGTAAACCAGACTGGGGTATAGTATTGCTCTGGTAAAAGCTTGACAATGGGACAAGCTGTTTTACTAGTAAGACTCCAATTGTGATACACTCTGTTCTGAAGAATGAAGCATGTTTAACTTGCATTCTAATTCGTGAGAACTTCGAAAGCCACCCTCACCATTACAAATGTTCATTTCCTGGTGCTATTTTTTTTCGCTCTGTGATGATTTTGGACATGCAGGAAATGGAGGGATATGGATCATGTGCAGGCAGATGAGATTAGTTTATCTTGGTATCATGCTTGCATAGACATTGCAGGCTGAAGGACATGTTCCTGTGTGCTGCACTACTCTATGTATGTTCTTTGATAATGCAAACTCACCGAGAACCCTCTAATTCAAATAGCAGTGACAGGGCAGAAGTTTTCATCTGATAACTTCTCAAAAAATAACAGTTACCAGAAAAGCTTCTTTTTCTTTTAAACTGCAGATTTAAACAAAATTTGCTAACAGTCCATTGCAAATTTTAAACCGATGAATGTGTCTTCCTTGTGCATCTCTAGCCTAGAAAGCAAACCGAGATGGTAATTTTTCTCCCTTGTTGAGCCAGTATTAGGAAGTGACTAGGATGGTCGCATTCTGCACTGTTTTACACCATTGCTGCTGCGTTATCGTTGCAGAAAGAACTGCAGTCCATCAAACGTGCCCTCTGTTTGAACTGCGATATATTTCTTCCTTGAGTGGGTTTAAAATAAAATCATGTAACTGGGTCTGTAGTGGTTTCCTGGGTATGCCTGCAATTAAGCTGCACGGTCAATTTAAAATCCAATCTAAACTGTGATAGTAGTTCAGAAGAAGAACTCGGATTAGAAATAAATCCAGCATGTAGTCCTGATTGTGACATAATGCAGAGTAACTCCAACCACCTAGGTACGTGGGAATGTGGTGGATGTTGTGTGTTTACATTTTGTGAAGTAATTTTGATTTTGTCGTGAGGGATGGGTGGGGGTGGGGGTTTGGTGTAGTTGTCAGGCACACGCTTTGACCATTGGACTCTGTAACTTTATAGTTAATTCCTCTTGAAGCCAGCATGACTTGGCTTCATGTGGGGCAGATAATGTTCATTAAGAGGCTATAGTCCTGTCACAGATAATGAACCCACTGCTTGGAGCGCTGGTAACATGGGAACAGTGAGGGTAGTGGGAATATGTCTTGCCCTGGGGGGGGGGGGGGGGGGGGAATGGTGGGAGCATTTCTGCTAGATCATCTTTGAAAATGGACATTCTTCCCATTAGAAATCGAGAGAAGAGTAGAAAAAATGTTTTCTTCCATCTCATACTGTTGTCCAAACTCAAATCCAAACACTCCATGCATCATGAAACTCCCACTTCTTGAAAAATTAAAGTGTGCCTTATGAACAGAATCCCACAGATTAGGAAGTAAAATTGACAGACATGGCTTTGGTTGCCTCAAAACTCTGGAATTTCTATCGAAACGACCAGCTTTGCCATTCCTTTATCCTTAACTCATTTCTGATGGCAACCCATGTATTTCATACAGTGTGCTAGATTAGTTATCCCTGAGGCATTTAGGGCTTAAGCCAGCTTTAGGGGCGGCACAGTGTTACAACTGCTAGAGCTGCTGCTTCAGCACTGGAGACCCAGGTTCGATCCTGACTTTGGGTGTTGTCTGTGTGAAGTTTGCATGTTTCCCCTGTGACTGCATGGGTTTCTTTCCGCATCCCAATGATGTGCGGGTTTGTAGGTCAATTGGCCTCTGTAAATTGCCCCAAGTGTGTCGGAAGTGGGATGACATAGAACTTGTGTGAATTGATAGTCGGCGTGGACTTGGCGGGCTGAAGGACCTGTTTCAATGCTGCATCGTTGAATCAATCAATCAATATGTTGTTTGCAAGTGCTTTCACTTCATCATTGAGACTGGTGTTGAGTTTCATCAGAATCGAATGTAGGAATGTTCCAGAGCCTCCTTTTCCAGGTAACTGTTACATCGCATCAGGCATGCCCAAAAAAGAAGTGGCAAACTAGAATTCATGGATGCTAACGAGTGATAGCAGCTTGCAATAGTCCAAGATAAGTTACCCTGGATCAGATCAAAACTATTGTTTGACAGAGATACAAGGAACCACAGAGTCTAGAGTCTTCAGCAACAAACAAGGTGTTGGAGAAACTCAGTGGGTCAGGCTGCATCTGCAGAGGGAATGGAAAGGCGACATTTTAGGTTGGGACCCTTGAGTTGGAAGAAGGGTCCTGACCCAAAATATCCCTCTGCAGATTCCGTCTAATCAACCGAGTTCCTCCATATTTTACCACAAGTCATGAACACTGGCAGACAGTGAAACAGTTAACTAGAAAATGAGGCTCCAAGAACATTCCTATTTTTGATGATGATGGAACACAACATGAGTCTCAATAATAAAGTGGAAGCATTTGCAACAACATTAAGCCTTAAATGTCTTGGGGATAACTCTTCTTGGCCATCTCCATTAAACCATCAAAGAAGCCAATCGGCACTCAATTATATTCACTCCCTACAGTACCAAGAATGTGTTGTCTATAGATCTTGACAACACCACTGCTTTATTGCTGCAGACTTCTGCAGTGTAATTAATTGTATGTCTTGGAAACCTATTGTGATGCAGCTTCAACATTGGCATCCATCTGGGAACATGGAAAAATGACACAAGGCAAAGCCAGGACAAATTCATTCACTTGTAACTGTGTGTGCGCAAGCATATTGGTCTATTCATCAATGCTACTCGCACAAAAGCTGGTGGGTAAATGGAACAAGCTGCCAGAGGGGATAGTTGAGGCAGGTACGAGAACAACATTTAGAGGACATTTGGACACATACATGGATAGGAACGGTTTAGAGGGACATGGGCCAAATGCGGGCAGGTGAGACTAGTGTAGATGGGGCACCTGATCGGCATGAGTACATTGGGCCGATGACTAAGACACTATTCAAGCAGCTCCTCTCAAGCCCATGACTTCTACTACTCAGTTGTGCAAGGGTAGCAGTCATTTGGGAACGCCCCCTCCTGCAATTCTCTCTCTAAGTCATGGAGACCAATTATGGGACTGCAGCGGTCCAAGAGGATGGCTTGCTTGCATTTCGTCCTCAAGGCCATTTTGGGAAGGGCTGTAAACACTGACCTCACAGTGGTACCCTCACCACATTTGGCCAATGCAGCATCGAATGATTGAAAGACACGGCACGGAAACACATCTTTTGTGCCACCAAGTCCACGCAGGCCGTCAATCACCAGTCAGACTTGTTCTATGTCATCGCATGTTCTCATCCTCTCCCTAACACACTGGGGGCAATTTGCAGATGTTAATTAACCTACAAACCTACACACCTTTGTGATGTGGGAGGAAAGGGGGAAGTTAAGGATAAGGGGGAAATCTTTTAGGACCAAGATGAGAATGTTTTTTTTCACACAGAGAGTGGTGAATCTGTGGAATTCTCTGCCAAAGAAGGTAGTTGAGGCCAGTTCATTGGCTATATTTAAGAGGGAGTTAGATGTGGCCCTTGTGGCTAAAGGGATCAGGGGGTATGGAGAGAAGGCAGGTACAGGATACTGAGTTGGATGATCAGCCATGATCATATTGAATGGCGGTGCAGGCTCGAAGGGCCGAATGGCCTACTCCTGCACCTATTTTCTATGTTTCTATGAAACCAGAGCACCCGGGGGCAACCCACGCGGTCGCTGGGAGAACGTGCAAACTTCACACTGCCAGCTGTGCCACTATGGATATAAAACTCTATCAATATAACTAAATTATGAAGCATGCTGGCAGTTACATGAGGACCTGGTCATGTCAGAGAACAGGATAGATATCTGAAAAATGTGGATGATATGTCAAGTCAAGTCAAGTAAATTTTAGTTGTATAGCACATTTAAAAACAACCCACGTTGACCAAAGTGCTGTACATCTGATTAGGTTCCAATGGAAAAAAAAAAAAAGAAACATACAGTAGCACGCAAACAGTTCACAGCGCCTCCTCAATGAGCCTCAAACGCTAGGGAGTAGAAATAAGTTTTGAGCCTGGACTTAAAGGAGTCGATGGAGGGGGCAGTTCTGATGGGGAGAGTGATGCTGTTCCACAGTCTAGGAGCTGCAACCGCAAAAGCGCGGTCACCCCTGAGCTTAAGCCTAGACCGCGGGATAGTGAGTAGCCCCAAGTCGGCCGACCTGAGGGACCTGGAGTTAGAGAGGGGGGTTAGAAGATTTTTGATGTAGGGGGGGGGAGTGTCCATTTAGGGCTTTATACGTGAATAGGAGGAGCTTGAAGTTGATTCTGTACCGTACAGGGAGCCAGTGGAGGCCAGAATCAGGGTGATGTGGTCACTTTTATGGGTACCCGTCAGGAGTCTCGCTGCGGCGTTTTGGACCAGTTGCAGGCGGGACAGGGAAGATTGGCTGATCCCAGTGTATAGGGAGTTGCAGTAGTCTAGGCGGGAGGAAATGAAAGCGTGAATGATTTTTTATGTGAGCTTGTTATGACAAAATGAGAATATAGAAATATGACCTAAACGCATAGTAGCTCAGGAAAGAATCTATGTCAACATTTGGGCAGAAGGGCCTATTTCCATGCTGTATAGCTCAATGACTCCATGATTCTATGACTATAGTTAAATCAAATATATAAAGAGAGCACAAAAACATTTGGCATTTTGATGTGCAGACTTTTAGAAGCAGGAGCGTGTATGGCTAGAAAAGGCAAAATGGGAGTCCTGGGTTTTATAGACAGATGGAATGAATTTTTAAAAAACATAGGAATTATTGAAATTATTGAAACATAGGAATTATTGAAATGTGGGATAATCCAACTCAAATTTAATAAGAATTGACTAGAGCTAAAGGTTTTCTTTCAGAGATGGAAGACCTGTAAAACAGGGACTGCAATCACTGCAGGAGAAACCATTGCGAATGCTTTAAGCGGTCTGAAAGTGAAAGTGTGACAATGAATCAATAATGGGGAGATATACATTTAGAATTACTTAAAAGGGCAACTTATTAAGATTTGTGAAATCTAAAATCGTACAGGCAAAAATACAACTGCCTTAAAATGCTGGCGTTCATCTGTGTTTTTTTCTCTGAAATTTTAAGAGAAGTAACATCGAAACATAGAAAATAGGTGCAGGAGGCACCTATTTGAGCCAGCACTGCCATTCATTGTGATCATGGCTGATCATCCACAATCAGTAGCCCGTGCCTGCCTTCTCCCCATATCCCTTGATTCCACTAGCCCCGAGAGCTCTATCTAACTTTCTCTTAAATCCATCCAGTGATTTGGCCTCCACTGCCCTCTGTGGCAGAGAATTCCCCAAATTCACAACTCTCTGGGTGAAAAAGTTCCCTTCTCACCTCAGTTTTAAATGGCCTCCCCTTTATTCTAAGACTGTGGCCCCTGGTTCTGGACTCCCCCCAACATTGGGAACATTTTTCCTGCATCTAGCTTGTCCAGTCCTTTTATAATTTTATATGTTTCTATAAGATCCCCTCTCATCCTTCTAAACTCCAGTGAATACAATCGTAGTCTTTTCAATCTTTCCTCATATGGCAGTCCCGCCATACCAGGGATCAATCTCGTGAACCTATGCTGCACTAAATAACCTATTTAAAGTAATTGAGTTAACATCTCTCTTACAAAAGTGGCTGAAGCCATTTTCCTCCATGCTATTCATGCACCTTTCTCAGATTGATCCAATCAATTTCCCCCTGCAGCTCTGATGTTAACTCTAATACATCTTTTCCAGCAGCTGCCACCCTTATCATTACAGTACCTGTACCACTGAATTACTCCAGCATTTTGTGTCTGTGCTCATGGAATCCTAAGTAGTGAAGGGAGAAAATCCAGAATCCGTGTGAGATTGGGCATCATTGGAAAGGCCCACCATTTAACGCCTGCCCTTAATTACACTGGTGCTGAAGCTTCATCGTTCACTGTACCTCCGTTCATTTGGTAATAAACTACACTCAGCTAAACATGTAACATGGGGAAGACTTTGTGACCACTCCGAACCAAACATATATTGAAAAGAATACCATCTGGGTCTTGTTACATTTGCCAGTGGATTTGTTGTTTTGAGGAAAGAATGACTTATCCTTCACTCAGGCCTCATTTGACATTACGGATTAGATTCTGCCTGCACCATCTGAACCTAATCAACAGATTTAAATCGCAATGTCCACACCTGCTAGGTATGGGGTCTTCATCATGTGCAATTTAAAAATGACTGTCAGATTTGAATGGGCAAGGAATAAACATGGAACACAGAAGAGTGCAGCATGCCCTAAGGCGCACAGTATCCATGCCAAGCATGATGCAAAACCAAACTCTAGTCTGCCTGCACATAATCCATATCCCCCCATTCCCTGCATATTCATGCGCCTATCCGAAAGCTTCTTAAACACTACTATTGTATCTGTCTCCACCACCAACCCCGATAGCTCATTCCAGGCACCTGTTGGTCTCTGTGTGAAAAAAAAAACTTGCCTTGCACATCTCTTTTAAACTTTGTCCCTTTCATCTTAAAGCTATGTCCTCTAGTCCTTGACAACCACCCCCCCCCCCCCCCCCCCCCTGGAACAAAGGTTCTGGCTATGTACCCTAAAGGAGAGAATGTGCCTTTTAATTTTGTTTTATCTTCTATCCAAACCAAATGCATCTTTTCCTGGTCCTATTTCCAGGTTGTTCTGATGCCCTAAGCCCATTGTAAGATATTAGGGCAGTAGCATGTAGATAGGAATAAAGCACATCTTTTCAGTCCAGGCCATTGCCCGTGTGGGTCTTCATTTTACAAAAATACGCTGAGCATACCCACACGCATTCACGAGACTGATAAGATAATGAATATATCACATGGCACAAATCACACCATTACTCAATTCTAAAGTTACAGTTACCATTACAGTTACTGAAAGGATGCATGCAGGTACAGCAGGCAGTGAAGAAAGCCAATGGAATGTTGGCCTTCATAACAAGAGGAGTTGAGTATAGGAGCAAAGAGGTCCTTCTGCAGGTGTACAGGGTCCTAGTGAGACCGCACCTGGAGTACTGTGTGCAGTTTTGGTCTCCAAATTTGAGGAAGGATATTCTTGCTATTGAGGGCGTGCAGCGTAGGTTTACTAAGTTAATTCCCGGAATGGCGGGACTGTCGTATGTTGAAAGACTGGAGCGACTAGGCTTGTATACACTGGAATTTAGATGGATGAGAGGGGATCTTATCGAAATATATAAGATTATTAAGGGGTTGGACACGTTAGAGGCAGGAAACGTGTTCCCAATGTTGGGGGAGTCCCGAACCAGGGGTCACAGTTTAAGAGTAAAGGATAGGCCATTTAGAACGGAGATGAGGAAAAACTTTTTCAGTCAGAGAGTTGTATATCTGTGGAATTCTCTGCCTCAGAAGGCAGTGGAGGCCAATTCTCTGAATGCATTCAAGAGAGAGCTTGATAGAGCTCTTAAGGATAGCGGAGTCAGGCGGTAAGGGGAGAAGGCAGGAACGGGGTACTGATTGTCAGCCATGATCACATTGAATGGTGCTGCTGGCTCGAAGGGCCGAAGGGCTGAATGGCCTACTCCTGCACCTATTGTCTATTGTCTATTATATACACTACTCCCATCAAATACATAGACCGAGCAGGCGATTCACCTTCACTCAACCACAATCTCTTAAATTTATGCCCTCTGGTATTGATATTTCCAAAGATAGACACAAAAAGCTGGAGTAACTCAGCAGGGCAGGCAGCATCTCTGGAGAGAAGAAATGGGTGACGTTTTGGGTTCTGACTGTCTGCCCTATGCATTAGCCCTGCACTTCATTTTACAGCTAACAGGAAGCTTTATGGACTCGGTGAATCGACTAGCCCCCTCTCCATCATTATAGGTAAGTGTAGATTCAGTTCTGATCATTCTGCAGTAAAAAATAGATCAATGAATATATTACAAAGGCGGAGAAGTCAGCCGTGAGAAAAAAATTGATTAGGCTGGTAGAGATTTTTTTTTTTAAACTGCTGAAAATATGATTTTTTCAGCAGAAAACCCAGGAAGCACTCAGCAAATCAGGGGCTTCTGGAGATAAAGAAACAAAGAAGGTGTCGTTGTTCTTTCCACAGATGCTGCCGGACCTGCAGGGTGTTTCCATTACACCATAGTTAGGCTAAGAGTAGTTATCTTAGAAACAAAGGAGGTTAGGAGGGGAATTTATCAGCGTGGATAAAATGATCTCGTGCAGTGGTCACATTATTAGACCAGCAGCTCATCCTTGGCAGCACTGAAATGTAAGTTCATTTAGCAATTTGATCATTATTAGTCATTAGTCACAAAAGAACACTTCATTGTAAAAAACCATCTGTTTCACCAATGCCCATTGAGGGGAGGACATCTGCCATCCTTTTACACATTCTGGCTTCCACGTGACTCCAGATTTGTCAATGCAGTTGACTTCTAAATGCTCTCTGAAAAAAACTTGACAAACATTTCAGCCAAGCTGCTTTGAAACAGTGAAGGAATAAAACCACATGGCACCAAATTTGGACAATATTAACCTGTTCAGTGTCACCCCCCGAGTAGACCCGGGTCATGGCCAACAGTGTAAAAAAAACGTGGCAGTGAACAGGTTAAACCTCTCCCAGTCTAGTTGCCTTGCAAAGTTTTTTTTCACGATCACCTACTTGGTTGTGGTGTTGACAATGGGTGAGTTTTCCAACAGACTAAGCATGCACGAGCCTGACATAATCCTTATATTGTACAAGACCAAGTGGGCCAGTTGGGCCCAAACCTGCATTGGTGCAGCACCCTCTCCTCCCCCACTGCCTCTCCTCCCTCCCTCCCTCCCTCCCTCCCTCCCTCCCTCCCTCCCTCCCTCCCTCCCTCCCTCCCTCCCTCCCTCCCTCCCTCCCTCCCTCCCTCCCTCCCTCCCTCCCTCCCTCCCTCCCTCCCTCCCTCCCTCCCTCCCTCCCTCCCTCCCTCCCTCCCTCCCTCCCTCCCTCCCTCCCTCCCTCCCTCCCTCCCTCCCCTCTCCCCTCCATCCCTCCCTCTCTCCCCCCCTCCCTCCACTCTCCCCTCCCTCCCCCCTTCCCCCCTCCCCCCCTCCCTCCCTCCCCCTCCTCCCCTCCCTCCACACCCTCCCTCTACCCCCCTCCTCCCCTCCCTCCACTCTCCCCTCCCTCCCCCCTTCCCCCCTCCCTCCCTCCCCCTCCTCCCCTCCCTCCACACCCTCCCTCTACCCCCCCTCCCTCCCTCCTCCATCCCTCCCTCCCTAGGAGATAGATTTAAACTTTAAAATGTGAATAACTTTAAAAATATAACACCGATTTCGATGAAACTTCTTCCATTAGCACCAAAGGGACGACGTCGAGTAAGGTGGGCCTAAAATTGTCGCGCTATCGTGTACCATTTTGGCTGTAGTCCAGGAACAAACAAACAAACAAACAAATGAGAGTTTTAATATTTTGATGTTAATCACAGTCCCTGGGGAAATTCTGTCCCACTGCCAATACCCCAAGGGGTTTAAGGAGGATTTAGCACTGGAGGCTTCAACATTGACTCCAGAATCAGAATTCAGAATCAGAATTACCTTTATTTGTCATCCAAAAAACAAGTCCTTTGGACGAGATTTCGTCACCCACAGTCCAACAATAAGAGCAATAAAATACGCAATTACACAACCACAAGCAACACAAAACAACAACAAAAAGAAACATCCATCACAGTGAGTCTCCTCCAGTCCCCTCCTCACTGTGATGGAAGGCCTAAATGTCTTTTCTCTTCCCCTGCCGTCTTCTCCATGAAGTCTTATTGTAGCTGGTTAAACAAAGGCAAAGAAATATCCTCCATTTCAACTGGGCACTCCTTCCTCAGCTGATGATTTAGTGTTCTGCCGCATTGGAAAACAGATGGAGGATGACAGAAAGTAGCAACAGCATAAAACATGCTCTGACTGGAGAACATCAATGTCCACCAGTGGATAGTGTGGTATCACCAGTACTTACCGAGCTGGCCACAGCCTGAAGGAGGCAGTTGCCAGACGAGGCCTGCAGCAAATAGTGAGTGTAGAAACTCAAGGGATAAATCTGGTCTTGAACTTGCAAACCTACCAGCAGCTCCAACTTAGTTTAGTTTATTTTAGTCACATGTACTGAGGTACAGTGAAAAGCGTTTTTGTTGCATGCTAACCAGTCAGCGGAAAGGCTATACGCCAGTACAATTAAACCGCCCACAATGTACAGATACAGGATAAAGGGATTAACGTATAGTGCAAGGTTAAATTCCAGTAAAGTCTGATAAGATAGTCAAAGGGTTTCCAATGAGATAGATGGTAGCTCAGGACCGCTCACTAGTCGGTTATAGGATGGTTCAGTTGCCTAATAAAAGCTGGGAAGAAATTGTCCCTGAATCTGGGGGTATGCCTTTACAGAATTCTGTCCCTCTTGCCTGATGGGAGAGGGGATAAGAGGGAGTGACCAGGATGAGACTCTTCCTTGATTATGCTGGCGGCCTTGCCGAGGCAGCATGAAGAGTAGATGGAGTCAATGGAAGGGAGGATTGTTTGCGTGGTGGTCTGGACTGCGTCAGCAATCGACTGCAACTTCCTGTGGTCTTGGATGAAGCTTTGCCAAACCATGTTGTGATGCATCCCAATACAATGCTTTCTACGATGCATCTGTAGAAGTTGATGAGACCTGCTGAAATTCCCGAGCCTTCGAAGGAAGTGTTGGTGTGCTTTCTTGGCCATTGCTTCGATATGGCTGGTCCAGGACAAGTTGTTGGTGATATTTACTCCAAGGAACTTGAAACTTTCAACCATCTCTACTTAGGCGCCATCAATGTACACCAGGGCATGTGTACTGCTGCGCTTTCTGAAGTTGATCACAATCTCCTTTGTCTTGCTGACTCTGAGGGAATGGGGTTCAGCTTGTGAGTATTAAAGATAATCAGGAAGCATTCGTGACAATACTCAGCCAAATATGCCAAGATCAATGATCCGTCTGAGGTTCCTCTGACATTCCTACTACCACCAAGCCAATCTTCAGCCAATCTGATTTAGAAACATAGAAGCATAGAAACATAGAAAATAGGTGCAGGAGGAGGCCATGTGGCCCTTCGAGCCAGCACCGCCATTCATTGTGATCATGGCTGACCATTCACAATCATTAACTTGTGCATGCCTTCTCCCCATGTCCCTTGATTCCACTATCCCCTACAGCTCTATCTAACTCTTTCTTAAATTCATCCCATGAATTGGCCTCCACTGCCCTCTGTGGCAGAGAATTCCACAAATTCACAACTCTCTGGGTGAAAAAGTTCTTTCTCACTTCAGTTTTAAATGGCCTCCCCTTTATTCTAAGACTGTGGCCCCTGGTTCTGGACTCCCCCAGCATTGGGAACATTTTTTTCCCGCATCTAGCTTGTCCAGTCCTTTTATAATTTTATACGTCTCTATAAGATCCCCTCTCATCCTTCTAAATTCCAGTGAATACAAGCCCAGTCGTTCCAATCTTTCCTCATATGACTGTCCCTCCATCCCAGTGATTAACCTCATGAACCTACGCTGCACTGCCTCAACAGCAAGGACGTCCTTCCTCAAATTAGGATACCAAAACTACACACAATACTCCAGATGTGGTCTCACCAGGGCCCTATACAACTGCAGAAGGACCTCTTTGCTCCTAAACTCAAATCCTCTCGTTATGAAGGCCATCAGGCCATTAGCTTTCTTCACTGCCTGCTGTACCTGCACGCTTACTTTCAGTGACTGGTGTACAAGGACACCAAGGTCTGGTTGCACTTCCCCTTTACCTAATCTGACACCATCGAGATAATAATCTGTCTCCTTGTTTTTGCCACCAAAGTGGATAACCTCACATTTATCTACATTATACTGCATCTGCCATGCATCTGCCTACTCACTCAACCTGTCCAAGTCACCCTGCAACCTCCTAACATCCTCTTCGCAGTTCACACTGCCACCCAGCTTTGTGTCATCTGCAAACTTGCTAGTGTTACTTCTAATTCCATCATCCAAATCATTAATAAATATTGTAAATAGTTGTGGCCTCAGCACCGAGCCTTGCGGCACTCCACTCGCCACTGCCTGCCATTCTGAAAAGGACCCTTTTATTCCTACTCTTTGCCAACCAATCCTCTATCCATGTCAATAACCTACCCCCAATACCATGTGCTCTAATTTTGCTCACCAACCTCCCACGTGGGACCTTATCAAATGCTTTCTGAAAGTCTAGATACACTACATCCACTGGCTCTCCTTCATCCATTTTTACTTGTCACATCCACAAAAAAATCCCGAAGATTAGTCAAGCAGGATTTCCCCTTCATAAATCCATGCTGATTTGGACCAATCCTTTTACTGCTATCCAAATGTGCCATTATTACATCTTTAATAATTGACTCCAGCATCTTCCCCACCACTGATGTCAGGCTAACTGGTCTATAATTCCCCGTTTTCTCTCTCACTCCTTTCTTGAAAAGTGGGATAACATTAGCTACCCTCCAATCCATAGGAACTGATCCTGAATCTATTGAACATTGGAAAATGATCACCAATGCGTCCACAATTTCTAGACCCACCTCCTTGAGTACCCTGGGATGCAGACCATCAGGCCCTGGAGATTTATCAGCCTTCAGTCCCATCAGTCTACCCAATACTATTTCTCACCTAATGCAAATTTCTTTCAGTTCATCCGTCACCCTAGGACCTCTGTCCTCATGTGCATCTGGGAGATTGTTTGTGTCTTCCTCAGTGAAGACAGATCCGAAGTACCTGTTCAACTCTTCCGCCATTTCCTTGTTACCCATAATAATTTCATCCGTTTCTGCCTTCAAGGGACCCACATTTGTCTTTACTAATCTTTTTCTCTTAACATTCCTAACGATGCTTTTACTGTCCTTCTTTATATTCTTGGCCCATCTCATCTTTTCAGCCCGTTTTGCCCTTTTTGCTACTTTCTGTTGTCCTTTGAAAGTTGCCCAATCCTCTGGCTTCCTGCTAACTCAACGTGTCAGCAAGAAGCGACTGGGGGCAATTAATGCAGTAATGAGAATAAGAACAGACTACATCCCAGCTGTGGCACTGCAAATGCATTCCAAAACTAGCCATGTCTCCAGAAAAACAGATAAAATGCAGGAACAATACTGGCAGCCACCCAGCAATGTAGAAAATTGGCCAGCATGTATTTGAACAAACCATAGGGCAAATGTAATAAAGCTATTTACTGTCTCTATAATCCACTCTTAATCATGGTGATGGGAGATGCCACCAACAGTGCTATCAAGAGCCACTAGCTCACCTTCACTTGATCTCCAAAGTCCATTTTGGGTTTTTCAAGGAACACTCAACTCCTGAGCACATCTCACTTTGATCCAAACGTGAACCAAGGAGATGAATTCCAAATACGAGTTCATATTGACATCGTGACAGTAGGAGACCAAATTGGCATCAAGGAGTCTATGTAAAGCTGAAATAAATGGCCAATATGAAGAATAGATATTCCAATAATTGGAATAATTCCAAGCACAAAAGTGGATTTTGTGGGTATAGAACTGTTGAATTGTTGAAGAGTTCCTGCACAGAATACAATACAATACAATATATCTTTATTGTCATTGTACAGGGGTACAACGAGTTTGGGAATGCGCCTCCCATACGATGCAATAATTTAATTAGCTAATATAATTAATATAATTTAATTAGCTAATATAATTTAATTAGCTAGTCAGTATTAATTATTAATTTAAACAACCCAATGAAACAAATTGTAACAGTTTTAAAACAGAATAAAGTGCAAGTAGATCTGTGCCGGTTCACTGTGCGATGTGACCATCCGGCTCAGCAGGACCGGTTCATAGCAGCTATGGCCCTGGGGATGAAGCTGTTCCTGAGTCTGGAGGTGCGGGCGTAGGAGGCCTTGTATCGTCTGCCCGATGGAAGGAGTTCGAACAGACTGTTGCAGGGGTGTGAAGAGTCTTTGTGGATGCTGTCTGGATGTTTTGTGAATGAAGCCATCTCTCCCCTCGCCCAGCTCTCCATCAGAGCCACTTATTTGTTTCAGCCCCTAATTCCTCTCTTTAGCTTTGCACATTTTTCCACACACCTTATAGGGTGGCATGGTAGTGCAGGTGTAGAGTTGCTGCCTTACAGCGCCAGAGACCCGGGTTTGATCCTGACTATGGGTGCTGCCTGTATGGAGTTTCTCCGTTCTCCCCATGACTGCATGGGTATTCCCTGGGTGTTCCGGTTTCCTCCCACACACCAAAGATGTACAGGTTTGTCGGTGAATTGGCTTTGGTAAAAATTGTAAATTCCAAATTGTCTCTAGTATGTAGGATAGTGCTGGTCGGTGTGGACTCAGTGGGTCAAAGAGCCTGTTTTTGCGCTGTATCTCTAAACTAATCTGTAAAACTAAACATATTTATCAAGATCCTTCCTGATAATCACACTGGGAGCTGCCCCTCTTGTCTGAGGTCAATTATTACAACCCCAGAAAGTCACTGCAGAGTCCCTTGGGGCAAAGTCCAAGACTCAACCATCAACTGCTTCATTGATGATCTTCCTTTGATCTTAACGACCCAAATGCGGGATGTTTGCTGATGATTGCACCTTGTTCAATACCATTCGGCAAAGTGTTCTCCAAATGTAGCAATCCCCATCTTCACGCAGCAAGACATAAGAAGTGTGCAGGAAGGAGCTGCAGATGCTGTTTTAAACCGAAGATAGACACAAAAAGCTGGAGTAACTCAGTGGGACAGGCAGCATCCCTGGAGAGAAGGAATGGGTGACGTTTCAGGATGAGACTCTTCAGAAAGTGGCAAGTTATGGCACAAACGTACCATCATACAATGACCAGCTCCACAAAGACCGAGGTCAAACACTTACCCTTGACTATCGATGGCGTTGCCATTCCCAAACCCTGCAACATCAACAATGTGGCCATCGTGGACCTGAAACTCAACAGTATCTGCCACATAAATACTATGGCTACAAATGCAGGCAAGAGATGACTCATCATGTGGGAAGTGACTAACCATGAAGTGGCTCCATGGTTTTTACCACCTACAATGCACAAGTCAGGTGACAGATACTCGACACTTGCTAAGAGCAATGCGGCTTCATTGACCCTCGAGTAACTCAATATTACCCTTGATTAAGGAGCTCACTTGTTTAAAACCCCCATCTTTCAACCAAAGTATTTTTTTAGATTTTTAGATTTAGAGATACAGCGCAGAAACAGGCCCTTCGGCCCACCGGGTCCGCGCCGCCCAGCGATCCCCGCACATTAACACTATCCTACACACACATGGGACAATTTTTACATTTGCCCAGCCAATTAACCTACATACCTGTACGTCTTTGGAGTGTGGGAGGAAACCGAAGATCTCGGAGAAAACCCACGCAGGTCACGGGGAGAACGTACAAACTCCGTACAGACGGCGTCCGTAGGCAGGATCGAACCTGAGTCTCCGGCGCTGCATTCGCTGTAAGGCAGCAACTCTACCGCTGCGCCACCGTGCCGCTCGTTATTACCTCCATTGTGATGCAGAGTGGCGCTCGTGTATAACATCTACAAAATGCATTGGACTTACTTGCCTTGCTTACACTCACTGTCCCTCCAAAACCCCATGACCTCTTACTCCAAGATGAACAAGGAGACAGGTATATTGAACATTACCTGCACGTTACTCTCCAAGGCACACCTCATCCTGACTTGGACGAGCCCTGATCATTCCATAGCAACCACCACCTATTTTTGCATTAGATTTGAATCCAACCGGTACAGAATACTGTCCCGCATTCCCATGCAGGCATCTCGATCCAAGACGTCACCCATTCCTTCTCCAGAGATGCTGCCTGCCCCGTTGAGTTACTCCAGCTTTTTGTGTCACTCTACGGTTTAAACCAGCATCTGCAGTTCCTTCACACAAACTTCAATTTGTCTCTGGTTTTCTGGCATCATGGTGGATCAAATTCCACCCTGATGTTAAGGACAGTTAGAAACATAGAAAATAGGTGCAGGAGTAGGCCATTCGGCCCTTCGAGCCTGCACCGCCATTCAATATGATCATGGCTGATCATCCAACTCAGTATCCCATACCTGCCTTCTCTCCATACCCCCTGATCCCTTTAGCCACAAGGGCCACATCTAACTCCCTCTTAAATATAGCCAATGAGCTGGCCTCAACTACCTTCTGTAGCAGAGAATTCCACAGATTCACCACTCTCTGTGTGAAAAAAAACTTTCTCATCTCGGTCCTAAAAGACTTCCCCCTTATCCTTAAACTGTGACCCCTTGTTCTGGACTTCCCCAACATCGGGAACAATCTTCCTGCATCTAGCCTGTCCAACCCCTTAAGAATTTTGTAAGTTTCTATAAGATCCCCCCTCAATCTTCTAAATTCCAGCGAGTACAAGCCGAGTACAGTTATCGTCACCTCACCTCTGGAATTCAGTTATTTGATCAACGCCGGGACAAAGGATGGTGTGGTTTGGAGCTAGACAGTCCGAGCACCAAACTGAACAAGTCATTGGTTATTAAAGTTGCATTATAACATCCTTTAAAGAATATCATCACTTTGCTGATGAATGAGAGGAGACTGACAGATCAGTAATTAGACAGTTTGGATATGCCTTGCATTTTTCAGAGATTTGATTTTCCGTTTAGTTTAGAGATACAGCATGGCAACAGGCCCTTCAGCCCAATGTGTCCGTGTCAACCGGTGATCCTCCCTGCAATAGTTCTATCCTACACACTAGGGACAATTTACAGAGGCCAATTAACGTACAAACCTATATGTCTTTGGAATGTGGGATGAAACCAGAGCATGCGGTCGGTCACTGGGAGAAGGTATAAACTCTGTACAGCCAGTACCTGTAGTCAGGGTTGAACTTTGTTGGGAAGATGCCAATATTGCGGCTGTGATGGAATTGTTTATGTAGAGGCAAAGCTCGGTCTGGAGCAAAAGTCTTCAGCCCCTCGGTGAGGATGTGGTGAAGGCTAATGTTCTGTGCAGTCAGCTATTGTTTTATGTCAGGAAAAAAAACCTGCAGATGCTGGTTTAAATCAAAGGCAGACACAAAATGCTGGAGTAACTCAGCGGGTCAGGCAGCATCTCAAGGGAGAAGGAATGGGTGATCTTTCCGATCGAGACCCTTCTTCAGACTGATGTCAGGGGAGGGGGTGGGACAAAGATAGGATGTAGACGGAGACAGGAAGACCAGTAGGAGAGCTGGGAAGGTGGAGGGGATAGACAATAGACAATAGACAATAGGTGCAGGAGGAGGCCATTCAGCCCTTCGAGCCAGCACCACCATTCAATGCAATCATGGCTGATCACTCTCAATCAGTACCCCGTTCCTGCCTTCTCCCCATACCCCCTCACTCCGCTATCCTTAAGAGCTCTATCCAGCTCTCTCTTGAAAGCATCCAACGAACTGGCCTCCACTGCCTTCCGAGGCAGAGAATTCCACACCTTCACCACCCTCTGACTGAAAAAGTTCTTCCTCATCTCCGTTCTAAATGGCCTACCCCTTATTCTTAAACTGTGGCCCCTTGTTCTGGACTCCCCCAACATTGGGAACATGTTATCTGCCTCTAATGTGTCCAATCCCCTAATTATCTTATATGTTTCAATAAGATCCCCCCTCATCCTTCTAAATTCCAGTGTATACAATCCCAATGGCTCCAGCCTTTCAACATACGACAATCCTGACATTCCGGGAATTAACCTAGTGAACCTACGCTGCACGCCCTCCATAGCAAGAATATCCTTCCTCAGGATAGGGGGAGGGGATAGAGAAGGAAAGCACATCAACTCCCCCTCCCATTCCCAATCTGTCCTTTCTGTCCTGGGTCTCCTCCATTGTCATAGTGAGGCCCAGCGCAAATTGGAGGAACAGCACCTCATATTACGCTTGGGCAGTTTACACCCCAGCGGTATAAACATTGGCTTGTCCCACTTCAGGTAGCCCCTGCTTCCCCTCTCTATCCCCTCCCCCTTCCCAGCTCTCCCACTGTCTTCCTATCTCCGACTACATCCTACCTTTGTCCCGCCCCCTCCCCCGACATCAGTCTGAAGAAGGGTCTCGACCCAAAACGACACCCATTCCTTCTCTCCTGAGATGCTGCCTGACCTGCTGAGTTATTCCACCATTTTGTGTCTACCATTGCTTTATGTCACATGGCATGAAATCATTGGCTAAAAACTAGACTCTGAGATCGGCAACAGGGAATACCTCAGGAGGAGGCTATTATCTGGTTACTGTAATTATCAACGCTGTAATTCTACCTGAAAATGATACAAAGGGTTTGCCATTTTAGTTTGCACCTTTTCTGGGGTTTTCCATTGTTCAAAATAGGATATTTTATTATTTGTTTTTATTATCGCCTTGATAGCTTCTAATTGTCCATCACTGTGCATTAGAGAACAATGCAGAGGTCTGGCACAGCTTAGATCCACCTATTGCATGGTGATATTTTTCTGGTTCAACATGTCCATAGACTCATGCCATACATTTACCAGAATGGTATGCATGTTGGGCAGCTCCTGGCATACGGTCTTCATTGAAACAAAATGTCTTCCAAAATCCATGGCAACTTACTGACACCCCTTAATGCTTCATACATCTCCAGCTGTGAGGTATCCGATCTCCAGAAAACACCAAGCAGCAACACAATCAGCTGAAAGGTAGCTTAGAGCATCGTGCAATAGACAATAGACAATAGACAATAGGTGCAGGAGGAGGCCATTTGGCCCTTCGAGCCAGCACCGCCATTCAGTGTGATCATGGCTGATCATTCTCAATCAGTACCCCGTTCCTGCCTTCTCCCCATACCCCCTGACTCCGCTATCCTTAAGAGCTCTATCTAGCTCTCTCTTGAATGCATTCAGAGAATTGCCTCCACTGCCTTCTGAGGCAGAGAATTCAAAGCCAGCAGACAGGTGGGGGGGGGGGGGGGGGGTGAGGGGGTGAGGGTCAGCACCCCTCACTTCAAGGGCTAACACTGGCAGAAGTGAGAACAGCCATTTCATTGTTGTTGGATTGCAGAGGCTGACATGACAAGTATTACTACTAATCTGACAATTATCTTTTTTTACGAATAATGTTGATATAATTTAAAGATAATAACATTATTGCGGGACTGTCATATAATGAAAGATTGAAAAGACTAGGCTTGTATTCACTGGATTTTAGAAGGATGAGAGGGGATCTTATAGAGACGTATAAAATTATAAAAGGACTGGACAAGCTAGATGCAGGAAAAATGTTCCCAATGTTGGGGGAGTCCAGAACCAGGGGCCACAGTCTTAGAATAAAGGGAAGGCCATTTAAAACTGAGGTGAGAAGGAACTTTTTCACCCAGAGAGTTGTGAATTTGTGGAATTCTCTGCCACAGAGGGCAGTGGAGGCCAAATCACTGGATGGATTTAAGAGAGAGTTAGATAGAGCGCTGCGGGCTAGTGGAATCAAGGGATATGGGGAGAAGGCAGGCACGGGTTACTGATTGTGGATGATCAACCATGATCACAATGAATGTCGGTGCTGGCTCGAAGGGCCGAATGACCTCCTCCTACACCTATTTTCTATGTTTCTATTACTACACGATTTTAAATCCTATAAATGCATACAAAATTATATGCAACTGCTGTGTTGTCAATAAATCTTGAGGGAAGAAGGGAGGAGAGGGTATGGGGGGGAGAGGGGAAGGGGAGGGGAGGGGGAGGAGAGGGTGCTGCACCAATGCAGGAGAGGTTTGGGCCCAACGGGTCCACTTGGTCTAGTAAATCTATAATGTTTTGTGTACTTTCCTAACTAAAATAAAACTTTTTTTTTTCCCTGTTGCTGCTTATTTCTGCCAAACGTTCCCACTCCTTTTTGTCTTCTTTGCTACTCTTCTTTGTTGAAACCTTGCCAAATTAATTGAAACTCTCCCCAAGTGCTCTTAGGGCGAAAGGAATCAAGGGATATGGGGAAAAAGTAGGAACGGGGGATTGATTTTGGATGGTCAGCCATGATCATATTGAAGGCGGTGTTGGCTCGAAGGGCCGAATGGCCTACTCCTGCACCTATTTTTCTATGTTTCTATGTAAGGGAACCGACCTGTGAGGAAATTGCATTGGTTCGAGACCAACCTCTACGTCCTACTTCCCGTAGAACTGGTCCCACAAATCTAAAGCCCCTTATTGCACCACCTTTGTAGTCATGCATTTATCTGTGCAATCCTCATTTATCTGTATTCATTTACAAAGTCACCAGGAGATTATCACTTTAGGATGCTCCTTCTTAATCCTTTAAATCTGCCTGCAGGACATCGTTTCTTTATCTGCTCTCTGACATATCAAATCCTTGACAGCTATTGGAGCCTCGACCTAACTCACCCTTCCCTGTCCAGTTGCATCGCGAACATAAAGGCACAGATAATAGGAGCAGAAAGAGGCTATTCAGCCCTTCGATGTGATGATGCCTGATCCCCTATCTTAATTCCATATCCTCACACTCTCCATATCCTCTGATGCCTTTTGTGTCTAAAAGCCCATCTACTTCCTTCTAAAGAATGTTTGGCGATGTGGCCTCCACTGCCATCAGACTCATCAGCTTTGTGAAGAGCTATCTCCTCATCTCAGTATTAAATATCTTGCCCTACAATCTGAGACATGTTCTAGATTCCACAGCAATGGGGAAATACTTTATCTACATCCAGTCTGTCTAGCCTGGTCCAATTTTGAATGTTTCAATTGAGATTCCCTCTCATCCTTCTAAATTCTAGTGAATTTGTCAAACCAATCGCTCCTCACACCACAGTCCTACTATCTCAGAAAATCAGTCTGATAAACCTTTGCTGCACTCCCTCTATGGCAAGAACATCCTTTTTTAGATAACGAGACAAAAACTGCACATTGTACTCGGGTATTGTCTAATTCAGGCCCTGTGCAATAGTGACATTTCAGGGCTCCTCCAAATCTTCTTGGAGGTCTTGGGCCTCCACATGTCCTGATTGTTTACCCTATTTATTTTTTTTTCCCATTTTCACATTCCAGCATATAGTCAAGAAATTAGCAGGAAACTTGGGAGTAAATAGATATTGCGGCACGGGATATTTGGGAGTAAATGGCGGCACGGTGGCGCAGCGGTAGAGTTGCTGCCTTACAGCGAATGCAGCGCCGGAGCCCCGGGTTCGATCCTGACTACGGGTGCCGTCTGTACGGAGTTTGTACGTTCTCCCCGTGACCTGCGTGGGCTTTCTCCGAGATCTTCGGTTTCCTCCCACACTCCAAAGACGTGCAGGTTTGTAGGTTAATTGGCTGGGCAAATGTAAAAATTGTCCCTAGTGGGTGTAGGATAGTGCTAATGTGCGGGGATCGCTGGTCGGCGCAGACCCGGTGGGCCGAAGGGCCTGTTTCTGCGCTGTATCTCTAAATCTAAAAAAAATATAAGCAAAATGGGCACGCAGTTGGACGCAAGTGTTGGGTGTAGCTTCCCACTGACCACTTCACAAGAAATTCCAACACTGTGTTTAGACCTTAAATTATCTCCTGATTTTGGATTTTGTAGATGTGAGGGATTGTCAACTGGTTCAAGCATAACAGCACTTTAATGTGTTATCCGCTCGATCCCCTGCCATTGATTTATAAAACAAAAATATTTAAGCTCGTTATACCATTTTCCAATCAGTTCTGGCAAGAGTGTTATAACTCGGTTACTTATAGAGATCTCAGTGCTGCTTCACAGTTTGTTGACATGGTTAACAGTGGCGTCAAAAGGCAAGAGAGGTTTAACTTATAGGCAGGCAGTAAATTAAAAGGCACTGGAGCTGAAAATAAAGTTCAATCAATACTTGAATGGGATTACAAAAGGAAAGATCTAAAGATCTTCAATAGCCAGCAGACAGACGATAGAATTATACATTGTTTGGAACAGTAAGCTTTATTTCTTTCAAGTGGTAATAGTTTACTTTGGGTTAAGCTGCAGAAAATATTGGTGTCATTTACTGAATTTCAAGGTAAGAGGGTTTAGGTTTTTTAAAATATTTTTATAGGTAAGAAAACCATATATTCATTTACACTAAATAATAAATCTCAATGGACCTGGTTATTCTGTTTATTTTTAAAATAATTTACAGGTTGAAGTTATTAAGATTCACTAATTTTGAAGACTGGTTTGAAGATATTTTCCTTAAAAGTAAAGGTGTGTAAATCATTTCAGCAGCACATGATTAAAACGCACACTTCCCAGAGGAGACAAGCAATCTAAAGATGTGTTGTAATCTCTCAGTACATCTAAGCAAGCACATCTCAGTCCTGCCTCAGGCATGATATCCACATTGGACAAATGTCAGGTAATGCCATTTCTATGTCATTTCTACCTATTTTGGATTGTTGGGGTAAATTAGACAAGTTTGAAGAAGGGTCTCGACCCGAAACGTCACCCATTCCTTCTCTCCAGAGAAGCTGCCTGTTACTCCAGCTGAGTTACTCCAGCATTTTGTGTCTATCTTCGGTTTAAACCTGCATCTGCAGTTCCTTCCGACACCTGCTTGTTTTGATGTCGCGTCGATCACTCGAAGAAACGTATGGTTTTGCCAGCACTCTGCCAGATTGGTATCGCATCAAAGTAAATGCCATTAGATGCCCTCTGTCATTTGAGACCTATCGTCCCCCACCCTCCAACCGACTGATTTCATCTGCCATCCTCCCCCAAATGATACTGACACTGAGCACAGAATAAGTACCCCACTCCCACTACCCCCCATCATCAAACACAAACACACCCAACCCAAATGACAGAGGGCATCTAATGGCATTTACTTTGATGCGATACCAATCTGGCAAAGTGCTGGCAAAACCATACGTTTCTTCGAGTGATCGACGCAACATCGAAACAAGCAGGTGTAGGAAGGAACTGCAGATGCTGGTTTAAACCGAAGATAGACAAAAAATGCTGGAGTAACTCAGCTCCCAAGAAGGTTTAATTTAAATTAGTATTAGACAGTGAAAGTAGTCATTTGCAAAGTAAATTTCAATTTAAATTTTCGTTTTACCATAAGAAACAGATCATACTACATGCCCTTATTCACAAAATGCTGGAGTAACTCAGCAGGTCAGGCAGCATCTCAGGAGAGAAGTCAAGACCCTTCGGGTCAAGACCCTTCTTCAGACTGAAGAAGGGTCTCGACCCGAAACGTCACCCATTCCTTCTATCCTGAGATGCTGCCTGACCTGCTCAGTTACTCCAGCATTTTGTGAATAAATACCTTCGATTTATACCAGCATCTGCAGTTATTTTCTTATACTAACTACATGCCCTTTGTCGATTCAATGGAAAAAATATTACCCTAAAAATGATTTTAAAGTAATTATTCCAGCACAACTGTTGTCCAAAATGGACCACTAAATCAACAGGTAATTGTACCACAGTTAATATATTTCAAAATATCAAGAGCTATAAAAGCAGAAGGCTAGAATTAGCTTTCAATAACATTTTAATCAATTGAATAGTATTGGTTTATTGGTTTATCATTGTCACCTGGACCGACCGAGATACGGGGGAAAATTATGTTTGCGTGCTCTCCAGTCATAGCTCATTATACACAAGTATAATCAAGCCACACACAATACCATGGGGAGTGCAAAGAGAACCCACTGGAATGCAGGGTCATTGTTTAGGTTTTAGTGTGGCCATTAGAGGCAGGAAACATGTTCCCAAGGTTGGGGGAGTCCAGAACAAGGGGCCACAGTTTAAGAATAAGGGGTAGGCCATTTAGAACGGAGATGAGGAAGAACTTTTTCAGTCAGAGAGTGGTGAAGGTGTGGAATTCTCTGCCTCAGAAGGCAGTGGAGGCCAGTTCGTTGGATGCTTTCAAGAGAGAGCTGGATAGAGCTCTTAAGGATAGCGGAGTGAGGGGGTATGGGGAGAAGGCAGGAACGGGGTACTGATTGAGAGTGATCAGCCATGATCGCATTGAATGACGGTGCTGGCTCGAAGGGCTGAATGGCCTACTCCTGCACCTATTGTCTATTGTCTATTGTCTATTGTCTAATGGTGTCCTAATTGATAAAGTGGTCGGTATATCCAGCATCAAGATGAGCGTGACATTTTGGGGGTTAGAAGTTGAGGAGGACTTTATTAACACCGACCAAATCTAGTCGCATTGCCTGCGTACCTGTAGCGCTTCACTCTCACAGTCCACCCTACTGCAAGACCAGGGCCCCGTGAGTAAACCTTGCTCCTCCTCCCAGTTGATCATTAAATCTAGACTCAATGTCTTCTGATCTCTCAAGCTTTGATGTTGAAATTTCTATAACTGCACCAGTAGCCTGGCTGAAGACCAACTGCGGCGTAACTGATGTGCTGCCAGATCCGCCATCACGGTCGACTGGGAATCTTACCCTGAGTGCTTCCAGCCTGATCAGAAAACTCACCGCTTCTCAGACATGGCAACCCCATTTGAGGCGTGGGTTGGGGGAGCAGGGGAGGTAACCAACTGGCTCGCTGCAGGCAGATCACTCATTTACATTTTGTAACATGCCTCACATTTTTCCCTTCTTCATTAACATGGTTAAGGCTCCAGGTAACCATCATCCTCCAAGAACAGTCTGCATCTCACCAACCACAAGTCCTCTCTGAGTTTCTCTCTGATATTCCAAGCTGCTCCTTGTTGACGTGGTCAATCTGTGGAACACTTTGCCACAGAGGTCTGTGGAGGTCAATCAGTGGATATTTTTAAGGCAGAGATAGATAGATTCTCGATTAGTACGGGTGTCAGGGATTATGGGGAGAAGGCAGGAGAATGGGGTTAGGGGGGAGAGATAGATCAGCCATGATCGAATGGCGGAGTAGACTTGATGGGCCAAATAGCCTAATTCTGTTCTCATCACTTATGAATGACCTTATGTGCCACCCTCATTCAGCCTCGCCATCTACAAACACAATGATATTGCCCACCTCAACTCATCAACTTCCTTCCGGATTTCAATTTCTGTGCAATTCCCGCCACACCCATAATCTTGACTCATAATCCTGACTTCCTGCTTTTCTGCTCTGGGAGTGTGCCTTGTATTACTGAGCCTTTCCATCCAGCAGCCAACCAGCCAACCCTCAATCTTGGCTGAACATCAGGGGGAAACAGAGACGGAAACAGCAAATATGTTCACCGATATCCACATTTTTAGTTTATATCATATATCATATCATATATATACAGCCGGAAACAGGCCTTTTCGGCCCACCAAGTCCGTGCCGCCCAGCGATCCCCGTACATTAACACTATCCTACACCCACTAGGGACAATTTTTACATTTACCCAGCCAATTAACCTACATACCTTATAGTTTAGTTTATACATAGTTTAGTTTAGTTTAGAGATACAGCATGGAAAGGGGCCCTTTTGGCCCACCAAGTCCACGCCGACCAGCGATCCCCATACACTAACACTATCGCACACACACCAGGGACAACTTACAATGTTTTACTGAAGCCAATTAATCTAGAGACCTGTCTTTGGAGTGTGGGAGGAAACCGTAGCACCAAGAGAAAACCCACAAGGTCACCGGGAGGATGGACAAACTCCGTACAGACAGCACCCATCGTCAGGATTGAATGCGGGATTCTGGTGCTGCAAGGCAGCAAATCTACCGCTGCGCCACCACGCCACCATATGAAATAAAACCTATCGTAAAACAGACCCACTCCTCAACTCATTAAAGGTCCCACTCCACAAACATCCATCATCCCTCCACCTTTCCTGCATCTCCAATAGTGGTGCTGCTGCAGAAAGATACATTTGGCACATCGACTCTCAGGGGAGTGTTTTAATCAGCACCCCTCCTCTTACCCCAATACCTTTTTTTTTTAACCCTGATATTATTCATCAAGTTCTCTTTTGAAAGACCCCTCTGAAACTATTGCCCCCTTTGTTTTCAAACACTGTGTTCTGGATCACCATCATGATCTGGACTGCCCTGCCTGAAACCCGGGAGCAGAGGAAGATGTTTTCTCTTGCTGCCCCTCGTTGTTCCACCAATGGATCGAAATCCCGTTTGCCTGGTTACCGACCCTTCTACTAATTGAAAAAAGTTTCTCCTTATTGTCTCAATAGAACCTATTTCTGATTTTGAACACGTGCTACATTTATTCTTAAGTTTAGTTGCTTTAAGGTGAACAACACCAGTCTCCTCAGTCTCTGTGAAGTAGCTGAGCCATCGTTCTCTTCAGAGGCCCTGACTCCCCTTCCCAAACTATGGTGCTCAGATGGGAGGTGGTGTTTTAAAGGTTCAGCGTGCATTCTTTGTTTTTGTAAACTATTCCTTCGTTGATGAAGGCAAGGGTTACATTTGATTTTTGTAAACGGTCTTCGGAACTTGCTTTACCATCTTCCAAGCTTTTTACAGACATTCATGTTTCTCTATATTTCCAAACCCTTTTAAAATTGCACAGATTAGTTCATGTTACGATCATGTTATGATCCTTCTCTCTTCCTACCAAATAAATCACCTCACCTCCACGTAGCATATTCATCTGCCCATTTCAGCAGACTTCCTATATTCGCCTGATATTGAACCCTAGGAACACCTGTGTGTCTGGTCTGGTCTGGTCTGTGTGCGTCTCTGTGTGTCTGTGTGTATGTACGTCTGTGTGTGTCTATGTGTATATATGTGTGTGTCTGTGTGTGTCTATGTGTATATATGTGTGTGTCTATATGTGTCTGTGTGTCTATGTGTGTCTGTGTGTGTCTATGTGTATATATGTGTGTGTCTATGTGTGTCTGTGTGTGTCTATGTGTGTCTGTGTGTCTATGTGCATCTGTGTGTGTCTATGTGCATCTGTGTGTGTCTATCTGTGTGTGTCTGTGTGTGTCTGTGCATCTATGTGCGTCTGTTTGTGTCTTTTTGCGCCTGTGTGCGTCTGTGTTTGTCTGTGTGCGTCTGTGTACGTCTATGTGTGTCTATGGGTCAGTGTGTGTGTGTGTGTGTTTTCCTGTCTGTGTAAGACTCTCTCCCCCTCCCACATTCCCTCTCTCCTCTTTCTCTCTCTCCTCTCTCTCTCCCTTCCACTCTCCCTCTCCCGACAGCACACCAAAACTAATCGTTCGTCACTGCTGGCAGCTTTCTGCTCTCTGCTCCTGAGTCAGTTTTGTAACTCTCTGTCACTGTCTCGGTTTCCAGGAAGTTTATATTTGTGATACTTGGCCAAACACTTTTAAAAATTCATTTACACACCATCAACTTCACGACCCTCATAAACTCACCTCATTAAGTTTTACCAGAGAACTAAATTAGATTAGCTTAATTTACTGCTAATAGATCGACGTTGACTTTCATTTACTGGTGCACACCTTTCCAATTGACAATTTCTTTTGTCCAGGATTATTTATGTCTTTAAGATTTCCCAACACTGATGTCACACTGAGGGACCTGTAGTTGCTGGATTCTTCTCTTCCCTTCTTTGTCAAACAAGCTTATCTTTACAGTCTCCACTCTGCTCCGCTCTTCATTTCCAAAGAGCTTGTCGGTACAGCTTCTGCCATTCCTGCACTCACTTTCCTCAAGGTGCATTTGGTTGGACCTGGTAACCTTTTAACTTTGAGGCCAGTCAGTCAATTACAGGTTAACTCCCCATTTTTATTTATTTCAATGTCCTTTACCACTCCATTAGCAACAATGTCTTCACCAACAAAAACTGAAGCAAAGCATGTATTTAGTTCCACACCAACGACCTCTGTTCCACATGAATATATTCTTTCTGGACCAAACCATTCTTTGCCTCGTCTTTTTATCATTTTTATGTTTACAAAAGACTTTTAAGTTCCCCTTTTGGTATTTTCCAGTCTAACGTCATGTTATTCTGAGTCTCCGGCGTCCTTCTGTCAGCTACACTGTATTTTCTCCATTGTATTGTGAATCTTAGGTATTTATTCACAAAATGCTGGAGTAACTCAGCAGGTCAGGCAGCATCTCGGGAGAGAAGGAATGGGAGACGTTTCGGGTCGAGACCCTTCTTCAGACTGATGTCAGGGGGCGGGACAAAGGAAGGATATAGGTGGAGACAGGAAGATAGAGGGAGATCTGGGAAGGAGGAGGGGACGGGAGGGACAGAGGAGCTATCTAAAGTTGGAGAAGTCGATGTTCATACCACTGGGCTGCAAACTGCCCAGGCAAAATATGAGGTGCTGTTCCTCCAATTTCCGGTGGGCCTCACTATGGCACTGGAGGAGGCCCATGACAGAAAGGTCAGACTGGGAATGGGAGGGGGAGTTGAAGTGCACAGCCACCGGGAGATCAGTTTGGTTAATGCGGACCGAGCGCAGGTGTTCAGCGAAGCGATCGCCGAGCCTGCGCTTGGTTTCGCCGATGTAAATAAGTTGACATCTATAGCAGCGGATGCAATAGATGAGGTTGGAGGAGGTACAGGTGAACCTTTGTCTTTGCATTTTGTGAATAAATACCTTCAATTTGTACCAGCATCGGCAGTTATCTTCTTATACTACGTATTGTGAATCTTATATTTGTTTAATATCTTACCTTAACTGATTATGTCTTTGGTCATCTTGGGAGCTCCACCTTAGGTACCATTCCTTCCTCCATTATGCGCAAATGTTTATTCTCCAATCAAACCATCCTCTATTTGAAAGCCACCCATTCTGTTGTGACATTGAGCCGTACAATGTGGAAACGGGCCTTCCAACCAAAGCAGTCTGCACCAACCATCAAGAGAGTGGTTAATCTGTGCAATTCTCTGCCACAGAAGCCAGTGGAGGCCAATTCACTGGATGTATTCAAGGGAGAGCTAGATACTCTTAGGGCTAACAGAATCAATAGACAATAGACAATAGGTGCAGGAGTAAGCCATTCGGTCCTTCGAGCCGCCATTCAATGTGATCATGGCTGATCATTCTCAATCAGTACCCCATTCCTGCCTTCTCCGCCTACCCCCTGACTCCGCTATCCTTAAGAGCTCTATCTAGCTCTCTCTTGAATGCATTCAGAGACTTGGCCTCCACTGCCTTCTGAGGCAGAGAATTCCACAGATTTACATATCTCTGACTGAAAAAGTTTTTCCTCATCTCCATTCTAAATGGCCTACCCCTTATTCTTAAACTGCGGCCCCTGGTTCTGGACTCCCCCAACAGTGGGAACATGTTTCCTGCCTCTAACGTGTCCAACCCCTTAATAATCTTATATGTTTCGATAAGATCCCCTCTCATCCTTCTAAATTCCAGTGCATACAAGCCTAGCCGCTCCAGTCTTTCAACATACGACAGTCCCGCCATTCCGGGAATTAACCTAGTAAACCTACGCTGCACGCCCTCAATAGCAATAATATCCTTCCTCAAATTTGCAGACCAAAACTGCACACAGTACTCCAGGTGCGGTCTCACTAGGGCCCTGTACAACTGCAGAAGGACCTCTTTGCTCCTATAATCAAGGGATATGGGGAGAAAGCAGGAACGGGTTACTGATTTTGGATGATCAGCCGTGATCATAATGAATGGCGGTGCTGACTCAATGGGCCGGATGGCCTACTCCTGCACCTATTTTCTATGGTTCTAAATCTTTGCAGTTGCTGAACGAACATGTAAACACCATACATATAGCACAGATGGAGTGGATGCTGCCCAGGTCTTTGAAGCTGGCCAAATTATGGCATAGTGTGCTGGCCAAATTATGATCACTGTTCCCCAAAACCTTTCCAATAAAAACACTCCCCACTTGGAACATTTCCTTCCCCAGAGCCATATTCACCAACTGCATCTTTCTTAATTGGACTGGAAAAGCAATGATTAAGAATGTTCTCTTGCGCACATTTCAGACTCCCCCCACCAACTTGGTTTCCATATACATATTGGGACACTGACAATTACCCACACTGTAATTGATACATCTGCATTCTGATTCTAAATATGGGCCTTTACTTCATTCTCAAGAATAGAGAGCAGGATAACATATGGCTGGACAAATAGACAATAGACAATAGGTGCAGGAGGAGGCCATTCAGCCCTTCGAGCCAGCGCCGCCATTCAATGCGATCGTGGCTGATCACAAATGGGCGGCACGGTAGCGCAGCGGTAGAGTTGCTGCTTTACAGCGAATGCAGCGCCGGAGACTCAGGTTCGATCCTGACTACGGGCGCTGCACTGTAAGGAGTTTGTACGTTCTCCCCGTGACCTGCGTGGGTTTTCTCCGAGATCTTCGGTTTCCTCCCACACTCCAAAGACGTACAGGTATGTAGGTTAATTGGCTGGGTAAATGTAAAAATTGTCCCTAGTGGGTGTAGGATAGTGTTAATGTGCGGGGATCACTGGGCGGCACGGACTTGGAGGGCCGAAAAGGCCTGTTTCCGGCTGTAGATATATGATATGATATGATATGAAATGGGGCAGAAAGGAGAATTGGAGATTCATGGTACATTTAGATCTCTTTGTTTCCATTGGTTCTACATGGACCTTAGTTTCTGCCTGTTCTCCTTAAAAGCAGAAGATGTTCTGCATCAGTGTAGCAATGCCCTTTACCCTAGTACTAAGAAGGAGACATAGCCAGTACATCAGCAAATGGAGGGACTCCCTTCTGACTGCCAACACATCCTTAAATCTTTTCCTCTAGATTTCATACATAGCATTGGAATTGCAAGCTGTTCAAACCAAGAGAGCTAACTAACAATCCTGACCAAAAGAACACAAATTGTGGAACTACATCGCCCAGACCAAGCGCAGGCTCGGCGATCGGTTCCCTCAACACATCCGCTCAGTCCGCCTTATCCAACCTGATCTCCCGGTGGCTCAGCACTTTAACTTCCCCTCCCATTCCCAAACTGACCTTTCTGTCCTGGGCCTCCTCCATTGTCAGAGTGAGGCCCAGTGCAAATTGGAGGAACAGCATCTCGTATTTCGCTTGGGCAGTTTGCACCCCGGCGGTATGAACATTGACTTCTCTACCTTCAGATAGTTCCTCTGTCCCTCTCTTTCCCCTCCCCCTTCCCGGTTCCCCCACTAGTCTTCCTGTCTCCTACTACATCCTATCTTTGTCCCTTCCTCCTTCCCTGTGACATCAGTCTGAAGAAGGGCCTCAACCCGAGACGTCACCCATTCCTTCTCTCCATAGATGCTGCTTGACCCGCTGAGTTACTCCAGCATTTTGTGTCTGCCAGAGGAACTCAATGGTCAAGCAACATCTGTGGAGAGAAATGCACAGGCGATATTTCAGACTGAGAGTGTACTTCAGACTGACAACAATCCCTCTGTTGCTCCAGCACTATCTTATAATTTAATGAGCAGGTCAATAGGTGAAAGTAGAATCTGTCAATGGTCATGGGAACAGTAGCCTGGCTCTGGGCCATTAGCAGTGAGAAGTTCTGGCCTTGTTAGCTGACCACTTTAATCAGTGGCCATTAAGCAATGTTCGGACTCGTTTTTGGAGCACGCCACGATTTATATCTTGCTAATCCTGGCCTGGATTTAATTCACCCAAGACAGTAGGATGTGATGGAGATATTCCTAAATATCAGGTCTGAATTAACTGGATGTAGTGAATATTGGAAAATAGACTTTGAAATATATACTTCCTCATTTCCATTTTGTGAAATGAATCTCTAATATCTCAATAGGTGCCTTTCAGAATTAAAAAAAACAGATGTGTAATTATCAGTAGCATGTTTTAGAATGTTTTTAACTTGGTGACTGGATTCTGATTGTGGTTCTGATTGAAAAGAAAGGTACTACTGTATCTTAACCATATAACCATATAACAACTACAGCACGGAAACAGGCCCGTTCGGCCCTTCCAGTCCACGCCGACCATTCTCCCTGACCTAGTCTCATCTACCTACACTCAGACCATAACCCTCTAATCCCCTCTTATCCATATACCTATCCAATTTACTCTTAAATAATAAAATCGAGCCAGCCTCCACCACTTCCACCGGAAGCCCATTCCATACAGCCACCACCCTCTGAGTAAAGAAGTTACCCCTCATGTTACCCCTAAACTTTTGTCCCTCAATTCTGAAGCTATGTCCCCTTGTTGGAATCTTCCCCACTCTCAAAGGGAAAAGCCTACTCACGTCAACTCTGTCCGTCCCTCTCAAAATTTTAAAAACCTCTATCAAGTCCCCCCTCAACCTTCTACGCTCCAAAGAATAAAGACCCAACCTGTTCAACCTCTCTCTGTAGCTTAAGTGCTGAAACCCAGGCAACATTCTAGTAAATCTCCTCTGTACCCTCTCCATTTTGTCGACATCTTTCCTATAATTTGGCGACCAGAACTGCACACCATACTCCAGATTCGGCCTCACCAATGCCCTGTACAATTTTAACATTACATCTCAACTTCTATACTCGATGCTCTGATTTATAAAGGCAAGCATACCAAATGCCTTCTTCACCACCCTATCCACATGAGATTCCACCTTCAGGGAACAATGCACAGTTATTCCCAGATCCCTCTGTTCCACTGCATTCCTCAATTCCCTACCATTTACCCTGTACGTCCTATTTTGATTTGTCCTACCAAAATGCAGCACCTCACACTTATCAGCATTAAACTCCATCTGCCATCTTTCAGCCCACCCTTCCAAAAGGCCCAAGTCTCTCTGTAGACTTTGAAACTCTACTTCGTTACTAACTACACCACCTATCTTAGTATCATCTGCATATTTACTAATCCAATTTGCCACACCATCATCCAGATCATTAATGTAAATGACAAACAACAGTGGACCCAACACAGATCCCTGGGGCACTCCACTAGACACTGGCCTCCAACCTGACATACAATTGTCAACCATTACCCTCTGGTATTTCCCATTCAGCCATTGTTGAATCCATCTTGCAACCTCACTATTAATACCCAACGATTTAACCTTCTTAATCAACCTTCCATGTGGAACCTTGTCAAATGCCTTACTGAAGTCCATATAGACAACATCCACAGCCTTGCCCTTATCAATTTCCCTGGTAACCTCTTCAAAAAATTCAAGAAGATTAGTCAAACATGACCTTCCAGGCACAAATCCATGTTGACTGTTTCTAATCAGGCCTTGTTTGTCCAAATAATTATATATATTGTCCCTAAGTATCTTTTCCATTAATTTTCCCACCACAGACGTCAAACTAATAGGTCTATAATTGCTAGGTTTACTTTTAGAACCTTTTTTAAACAAAGGCACAACATGCGCAATGCGCCAATCTTCCGGCACCATCCCCGTTTCTAATGACGTTTGAAATATTTCCGTCATAGCCCCTGCTATTTCTGCACTAACTTCCCTCAATGTCCTAGGGAATATCCTATCAGGACCTGGAGACTTATCCACTTTTATATTTTTCAAAAGTGTCCGTACCTCCTCTTCTTTAATCCTCATAATTTCCATCACTACTCTACTTGTTTCGCTTACCTCACATAATTCAATATCCTTCTCCTCGGTGAATACCGAAGAAAATAAATTGTTTAATATCTCCCCCATTTCTTCCGGCTCAGCACATAGCTGTCCACTCTGACTCTCTAATGGACCAATTTTATCCCTCACTATCCTTTTGCTATTGACATATCTGTAGAACCCCTTGGGGTTTACTTTTACATTATTTGCCAAAGCAGCCTCATATCTTTTTTTCGCTTTTCTAATTTCCTTATTAAGATTCCTTTTACATTCTTTATATTCCTCAAGAACCTTATTTACTCCCTGCCGCTTATATTTATTGTATATCTCCCTCTTTTTCCGAACCAAGTGTCCAATTTCCCTGGAAAATCACGGCTCTTTCAAATTATTATTCTTTCCTTTCCACCGAACAGGGACATAAAGACTCTGTACTCTCAAAATTTCACCTTTAAATATCCTCCATTTCTCTATTATATCCTTTTCATAAAACAAAAAGTTCCATTTCACTCCTTTTAAATCCTTTCTCATCTCCTCAAAATTAGCCTTTCTCCAATCCAAAATCTCAACCCTTGGTCCAGATTTGACCTTCTCCATAATGATATTGAAACTAATGGCATTGTGATCACTGGACCCAAAGTGCTCCTCAACACATACCTCCGTCACCTGACCCATCTCATTTCATAACAGGAGGTCCAACACTGCCCCTTCTCTGGTAGGCACCTCTACGTATTGCTGCAAAAAACTATCCTGCACACATTTTACAAACTCCAAACCATCCAGCCCTTTAACAGAATGTGATTCCCAGTCTATATACGGAAAATTGAAATCACCCACAATCACTACTCTGTGCTTACTACTAATATCTGCTATCTCCATACATATTTGTTCTTCCAATTCTCGTTCCCTATTTGGCGGTCTATAATACACCCCTATAAGTGTTGCTAAACCTTTCTCATATCTGAGTTCCACCCAAACAGCCTCCCTAATCGAGCCTTCTAGTCTGTCCTGCCAAAGCACTGCTGTGATATCCTCCCTGACAAGCAATGCCACACCCCCACCTCTTGCCCCTCCGATTCTATCACATCTGAAACAATGAAATCCTGGAATATTTAATTGCCAATCGCAACCCTCCTGCAACCATGTTTCACTGATTGCCACAACATCATACTTCCAGATGTCAATCCAGGCTCTAAGCTCATCCACCTTTCTTACAATGCTCCTAGCATTAAAATATACACATTTAAGGGACCCATCATTTCTTATTCTCAGTTTATTTATTTTCCCTTCTTTCTCTCCTACATATTGGGTCTGAGTGTTTCCCTTTTCTGCCTCCTGCCTCACACACTGCCTATTAGCTATCTGTGTTTGAGTCCCTCCCCCCAACCGTACTAGTTTAAAGTCTCCGCAATTACCTTAGCAAATCTCCCCGCCAGGATATTGGTTCCCCTCAGGTTCAGATGCAACCCGTCCTTTTTGTACAGGTCATACTTCCCCCAGAAGAGGTCCCAATGATCCAGAAACTTGAATCCCTGCTCCTTGCACCAGTTCCTCAGCCACGTATTTATCCTCCACCTCACTCCATTCCTATTCTCACTATCGCGTGGCACAGGCAGTAAGCCTGAGATTATTGCTTTGGAAGTCCTTTTTTTTAACTCTCTTCCTAGCCCCCTAAATTCTCCTTTCAGGACCTCTTCCCTTATCCTACCTATATTGTTGGTACCTATATGTACCATGACCTCTGGCTCCTCTCCCTCCCCTTTCAGGATATCCTGGACACGCTCAGACACATCCCGGACACCGGCACCAGGGAGGCAAACCACCATCCGGGTCTCCTGACTGCGTCCACAGAATCGCCTATCTGACCCCCTCACTATAGAGTCCCCTATTACTATCGCTCTCCTCTTCCTTTCCCTACCCTTCTGAGCAACAGGGCCGGACTCCTTGCCAGAGGCCCGGGCACCGTCGCTGCCCCCAGGTAGGCTGTTCCCCCCAACAGTACTTAAACAGGAGTACTTATTTCCAAGGGGTACAGCCACCGGGGTACTCCCTAGTCCCTGCTCCTTGCCCCCCCTAACCGTGACCCACTTGTCTACCTCCCGTGGTCTTGGAGTGACCACCTCTCTGTAACTCCTATCTATAACCTCCTCACTCTCCCTGACCAAACGGAGGTCATCAATCTGCCGCTCCAGGTTCCTAATACGGTCCCTTAGGAGCCCGATCTCGTCGCACCTGGCGCAGATGTGGATGTCTGGAAGACTATCAGACTCCCAGATTCCCCACATCCGACACCCAGAACAATAAACTGCCCTGGCACTCATACTCCCCAAACAAAGCCCCGTGCTCGGTTACTAAACCTACCGCCCGGCCGCTGCTCCAACCGCTCCAACCACCCACCCAAAAGAACTGAGTGATCTCCTGGGACCTCTTAAGAAATAAAACTGAAAATAAACAAAACATATTTCAGCTTCTCGAATTGTTAAATCACAACTATGAGCAGCACATTGTCTTGAAGGCTCTCAATGCAAAACTAGAAACAAACCGTCCAGCATGACGAACTTCCCAGCCAGGAACGGTCGTAAAGGCAGTAATACCATTGGTGGTGCAGGAACAGTTAAAGACAAAGAATTTTGTGTTTTAGTAGAAAAGCAAATCTACATTTCTCTCATATGATATATAGGTTCTTAACGTAGTCTTTGCAAACCAGAGGCGGTGATTTGCATGGAGTTGATTGTTGTATTAGTGCAAGGGGTTTGCCGTGTGAAGACTGTTGTGTCAGGCCTGGAATGTGGCAATGGCCAGGGAGGAATCATGTGGTCTGATGTGGCTTGTATGAATCTAGTGAGAGGGGACACATCATTGTGTTTGACGGGAGATAGAGGATCAGGGAAGGCGTGCATGGGTCGAAGGAGTAATGATATGGAAAGCGGATGGTGATTTAAATTTGATGCTAGCCTCACCTCGCCTCGACCCCTTGACCACTGTGACCTTTGCCTCCGTCACCTGTGAATTTCATATGAAGAAAGACTGGATAGACTCGGCTTGTACTCGCTGGAATTTAGAAGATTGAGGGGGGATCTTATAGAAACTTACAAAATTCTTAAGGGGTTGGACAGGCTAGATGCAGGAAGATTGTTCCCGATGTTGGGGGAGTCCAGAACAAGGGGTCACAGTTTAAGGATAAGGGGGAAGTCTTTTAGGACCGAGATGAGAACGTTTTTTTTCACACAGAGAGTGGTGAATCTGTGGAATTCTCTGCCACAGAAGGTAGTTGAGGCCAGTTCATTGGCACGGTAGCGCAGCGGTAGAGTTGCTGCTTTACAGCGAATGCAGCGCCGGAGACTCAGGTTCGATCCTGACTACGGGTGCTGCACTGTAAGGAGTTTGTACGTTCTCCCCGTGACCTGCGTGGGTTTTCTCCGAGATCTTCGGTTTCCTCCCACACTCCAAAGACGTACAGGTATGTAGGTTAATTGGCTGGGTAAATGTAAAAATTGTCCCTAGTGGGTGTAGGATAGTGTTAATGTACGGGGATCGCTGGGCGGCACGGACTTGGAGGGCCGAAAAGGCCTGTTTCCGGCTGTATATATATGATATGATATGATATGATATATTTAAGAGGGAGTTAGATGTGGCCCTTGTGGCTAAAGGGTTCAGGGGGTATGGAGAGAAGGCAGGTACGGGATACTGAGTTGGATGATCAGCCATGATCATATTGAATGGCGGTGCAGGCTCGAAGGGCCGAATGGCCTACTCCTGCACCTATTTTCTATGTTTATATGTTTCTATGAATTCACTGCACCTCCAGTTTGAGCCTTGCATGCATTCCCAATTTTAATTACCACACCACTGGTCCTCAACTGACTTGCCCTCTTGTCTCATAGTCTCCTTCTAAGCTTATCCACTTCTCTCTCCTCTTTTGAGATGGTCCTTCAAACCCACCTCTTCAACCAACCTTCTGGTAATCTGTTATAATATAACATTGCTCCTTATTAAATTTTGCATGGTGACCTCCTGTGAATGGCCTTGAATTTTTTAAAATGTTATAAATGTTAAAAAGTTGCTATTATTTTAGGGACATCTTTCTTAAATCTAGATGCCATGGAGCAGATGTAAGTACAGAAACATTTAGTGGGTCTAGGCCCAGGAGTGATTATCAGAGTTGTGCACACACAGCAACTTGAAGCTGTTGACTCTTTGCACCACCATGCTGCCAATAAGGACAGATGCCTGATCCATCAGCTTTCCCTTCCTGAAGTCAACAGTCAGATTTTTTAGGGTCTTGGTGATATAGAGCAAAATCATTGTTTCGCTTCACCAGATTGCTGATCTCCCCCCTGTATTCTGACTCATCATTACCCATTATTCATCCAATGATGGAGGCGTTGTTGGTGAATTTAGATTTTAGATTTTTAGATTTTTAGATTTAGAGATACAGCGCAGAAGCAGGCCCTTCGGCCCACCGGGTCCGCGCCGCCCAGCGATCCCCGCACACTGACACTATCCTACACCCACTCGGGACAATTTTTACCTTTGCCCAGCCAATTAACCTACATACCTGTACGTCTTTGGAGTGTGGGAGGAAACCGAAGATCGCGGAGAAAACCCACGCAGGTCACGGGGAGAACGTACCAACTCCGTACAGACGGCGCCCGTAGTCAGGATCGAACCTGAGTCTCCGGCGCTGCATTCGCTGTAAGGCAGCAACTCTACCGCTGCGCCACAATTTAAAGATGGCATTAGAGATTGCTTTGAAATCGTGCTTTTTGTTCCAGTTTTTATGCTTTCACTGTGTCAAAACAAAATTAAACGTGCAGTCTCTTTGGCCCATTGATGTTCAAACAAACCAATAAATAGACAATAGACAATAGACAATAAACAATAGGTGCAGGAGTAGGCCATTCAGCCCTTCGAGCCAGCACCGCCATTCAATGCGATCATGGCTGATCACTCTCAATCAGTACCCCGTTCTTGCCTTCTCCCCATACCCCCTCACTGCGCTATCCTTAAGAGCTCTATCCAGCTCTCTCTTGAAAGCATCCAACGAACTGGCTTCCACTGCCTTCTGAGGCAGAGAATTCCACACCTTCACCACTCTCTGACTGAAAAAGTTCTTCCTCATACTCCGTACCGTAAATAGATACAAGGTTCTCCTACATGCCAGTGCAACAGACATTTAGAAAGTTAAATGCTATGCTAGCTTTTGCTTTGAGATGTTTGCATACAGCAGCAAAAATATCTTCCTGCAATTTTGCTAGGCTTTTCTGGTATATGCAGCTGGAGTATATGTACAGTTCTGGCCTCTTTATCCAAGAAAATGATATGCTTACCACAGACATGACTCAGCAAAGGTCGTCAATTAGTCCAGGTACAGTGGGTTTAGCAAATTAGGAGAAAATGCGGGATTCAGGAACTGTGTTCCACAGAGTTTAAAAGAATGAGATATTTCATTGAAACTTACAGAATTATTGCAGGTCCCAACGGGAGTGGATGTGGGGAGCTGAGTCCAAAACAACAGTCTCAAATTAAGGGAGAGATTAGGGCCAACATGAGGAGAAATTTCTTCAAACTGAGGCAGGTGAATCTTTAGCTCACTATCCAGGAACGCTGTGGAGACTCAGTCATTGCTTCATTCAAAATGGACATGACAGGTTCCTGGATATTAAGGGAATCAAGAGCCATTGGGATAGAACGGAAAAAAGTCACTGAGATGGAAGCTCAGCCTTGACCTTGAAGAATGGTACTGCAGGCTTGAAAGGCCAAATACCATAATATTGCTCCCTATTGTTTATTTTCTTATGATTATTATTCCCCCAAACAAACCTTAAATTAAGTTTACCCCACAATGAAGTTTACTACAAATTTAAACAATAGTCCAACCACACTTGGAGTATGCCTCTGGAATTCTCTGCCTCAGAAGGCAGTGGAGGCCAATTCTCTGAATACATTCAAGAGAGAGCTAGATAGAGCTCTTAAGGATAGTGGAGTCAAGTGCCCGGTGCCAAGTAAAATAAAGATGTTCTTCAAAATGTTCAACGAAGAGCAGCCCGGTTTGTGTACGGCGACTTCAGATGACAATCCAGTGTAACCAAAGTGGCCACCGACGTAAACTGGGACTCCCTTGAAACCAGACGCCAGATACTCAGATTTACAATAGACAAAAGACAATAGGTGCAGGAGGAGGCCATTCGGCCCTTCGAGCCAGCACCACCATTCAATGTGATCATGGCTGATCATTCTCAATCAGTACCCCGTTCCTGCCTTCTCCCCATACCCCCCTGACTCTGCTATCCTTAAGAGCTCTATCTAGCTCTCTCTTGAATGCATTCAGAGAATTGGCCTCCACTGCCTTCTGAGGCAGAGAATTCCACAGATTCACAACTCTCTGACTGAAAAAGATTTTCCTCATCTCCGTTCTAAATGGCCTACCCCTTATTCTTAAACTGTGGCCCCTGGTTCTGGACTCCCCCAACATTGGGAACATGTTTCCTGCCTCGAACGTGTCCAACCCCTTAATAATCTTATATGTTTCGATAAGATCCCCTCTCATCCTTCTAAATTCCAGTGAATACAAGCCTAGCCGCCCCAGTCTTTCAACATACGACTGTCACGCCATTCCGGGAATTAACCTAGTATACCTACGCTGCACGCCCTCAATAGCAAGAATATCCTTCCTCAAATTTGGAGACCAAAACTGCACACAGTACTCCAGGTATGGTCTCACTAGGGCCCTGTACAACTGCAGAAGGACCTCTTTGCTCCTATACTCAACTCCTCTTGTTATGAAGGCCAACATTCCATTGGCTCTCTTCACTGCCTGCTGTACCTGCATGCTTCCTTTCAGTGACTGATGCACTAGGACACCCAGATCCCATTGTATCTACCATTCACAAGATCATCAACAAGGACATCGACCTCGACGCTGACGCTATACGTCAAAGAGAAAACAACAAGATCCAGAAGGAGCCACAACAAGCAACTTGTAGTTCAACAACACACATCTACTCCCTACATCCAGTCTTTTTTCCCTGAAGCAATTTCCCTCTGGAATGCCCTCCCACAATCCTCTGTTGACGTGCCCACCTACGCAATCTTCAAGACCTCCATCCATGCCCACAGACGGCACAGCCCTCCGCTAGCCCAGACCCACTCTCGTCAGCTTCCAGTATAGTCCCTGGTGGACTCTTCAGAGGTGATAATTACAAGATACAAGATACAAGATACATTTTCAATTTGTAATAATGATACCTTAGAACTGATATCCTGTAAACCCTAATTTTCTTCTGGAAGTATAGACAAGTGAAGGTAAGTGTAGATAATTTAATTCTGGAAGTGTAGATAAGTGTAGAAGAGTTGATAAGACAGGAAATGATAATGTGTACTTAATTAATTTATTTCAGTTTCCATAAGCATTTTGTCATGTCTTAAATCCATGTTGACAATGTTGCCTAACAGTGGGCATTTAAAAACTTCCCACCTTATGGGGTGCCAACGAAGTGCCAGGAGAATCAGTTCTTTTGCTCTTCCAAAATCTTCAAGAGGCCAATATGAGTAATGTAAATGACAAGTCTGAAAATCGAATCCAACTTCAGTCTTATTCTGGCGCACTAGCTTATTTTAAGAGTCCGAAAACCTCTTGATATGGCGTTAAAGTGCATTTTTCAGATTGTTTGTGTAAAGTTGAATTTATCAGGCATGTGAATTTTCCGAGTTTCCGCGGATTTCCGCGTTTTTTTTAATCCATTTTCCGCGCTTTTTGCATGGTTTCTGCATTTTTCACTTTGCCAAATAAACGGAGAAATCGGATCGAAAAAGAAAGAGAAAAAAGACGATGTATAATAATAATAATAATAATAATAATGCATTACATTTATATAGCGCTTTACAAACACTCAAAGACGCTTTACAGGGATTACTAGAACATAGAGAAGAAAATAAGTAGATAAATAAGTAAACGAACAGAAAAAGGAGACAGAAGGTGAGGTGACGGTCAGTGGTTGAAGGCAGTGCTGAACAGGTGAGACTTCAGTTTTGTTTTGAATGTGGTGAGTGAGGAGGAGTCTCTGACGGTTTGGGGTAGTGAGTTCCAGAGTGTGGGAGCAGCGATGGAGAAAGCCCTGTCCCCCCAGGATCTGAGTTTGGTCCGGATGGGGGGGGGACAGGAGGTTGGCAGCAGCAGAGCGGAGGGTGGAGGTGGGAGTGTATCTGTGGAGGAGGTTAGTCAGGTAGGATGGGGCCAGGTTATGGAGGGCTTTGTAGGTCATGAGGAGGATTTTGTACTGGATTCTCTGGGGGATGGGGAGCCAGTGGAGTTTGTAAAGGACAGGGGTGATATGGTCACGGATCGGGGTGTGGGTGAGTAGACGGGCAGCGGAGTTTTGAATGTATTGAAGTTTACTTATGATTTTTGAGGGTGAGCCATAGAGGAGGCTGTTGCAGTAGTCCAGACGGGAGGTGATGAAGGCGTGGATGAGGGTTTCTGCAGCTGTGGAGAAGAGGGATGGACGGAGACGGGCGATGTTTTTGAGGTGGAAGAAGGCTGTCTTGGTGATGTGTTTGATGTGTTTGTCGAAGGAGAGGGTTTGATCAAAGATGATTCCAAGATTCCGACTTGTAATGAACACTAGGTTCCTCAAGAGGTCGCTAGGGGTTCCACCAGAAATCCCCCCCCAACCCCCCCCCCCCGCACCCTGGAAATCTCCCCGGAAATGTGGCACCTAGGCTGGACAAGGCAGCCAATCTCATCGGGACTTCCACGGCCGATCGGTGGGTTGAATTTGCAACCTGCGGCCGGGGCTCTGGAACTCCAGCCCAGCTGGAGCCAGCACATCTATCCCCATTGCCGACTTCCTTGGCCGGCTGGATAAACCAGCAAAGCTCTGGAACCAAGAGTGCCAGAAAATCAGTGGTGGAACTGTAATGAGTAAATATTAAATTTAAGTGCAAGATTATATAACTACATTAATTAAGGCAGGGTTAAAATGTAAAACGCAGCAGAAAAGCTAATTATCACCTTTTTGGGCTGATTATCAATTAATGTGCGAATTTACTTAAATGTTATTAGTGTACAGTGACATATTCACATTATTTTGTAATGACTGTTTTTACTTTGAAATGCAGTAAAAGAGGCTTGAAACTGGTAATTTTGTGTGTAAATTTTGAAAATGTTTCTACTTTTTTGACCTCCGTTGTACTCAGCTCTTTTGCTCTTTCTTTAAAACTCACTCACATGCCTGATTTATGGTAAAAATAAGTATGTTTAGTATTGTCCTTTAAAGTTCATTGTGCCAAACATCTATCTTGAGCATCCTAAATGAAATTTGTGGATATTTGAGGACAGCACTGTGAACAAATGAGATGCTGCAAACGCCAGTATTTGATAATGACATGATTCTCTTGGACTTCAGTAAGGCATCATAGAGATTAGTAAGATACTTGACAAGGACCCTCAAGGCACATAACAAACAAAATATTTTCACCCTATATCAGTATCCGTGACAGAAATATACCAAGACCTTATGATGAAAAACGTTAGAGTGCAGTAAGATGTTGTTGATATGGTCAGTTATGCAGAAATTAAATTGTAAGATCCTATATTTAGAAGATTGTAATAAAGCAAGAGTGTAGAAAGAGCACAGAGAATTTGGAGATTGTCCACAGATCAAAATATGTAGATACTTATACTTAGTTAAAAATGTCCAGATTGAAGAAGCTGGGAACCTCCAGTGACTTGCAAGTTTGGATTCAGAACAGGCCTACCCATAGAAGATAGAGGGTAGTGGTGGGAGGACAATATTCAGGCCAGAGGTCAATGACCAGTGGTGTTCCACAAGGCCCCATGTTGGGTTTCCCCCTCTTGTCTGTGGTATTTCTAAATAACTTGAACAAAAATGTAGGCTGGAGGTTATAATAGGTTTGTGGAGGGCACAAAAATGCTGGAGGTGTGGACAGTGTCGGAGGTTATCAAAGGATACAGTAGTATATAGATCAGTTACAGATATGGGTAGAGAAATGGCAGATGGAGTTGAATTGGGGCAAGTGTGTGGTGTTGCATTTTGGGTGGACAAATGTAAGGGAAAAGTATAGATTTAATGGTCAGAAGAAACTTGGGGTCCAAGTGCACAGTTCCCTGGAAGTGGCAACGCATGTAGATAGAGTGGTAAAGACGGCTTATATTATGCTTGCCTATATCAGTCAGGGCATTGAGTATATGCGCCAGGAAATCATGTTGGAGCATTATAAAAGTTTGGTTAGGAGCAAGTTTAGAAGACATGCGTGAGACAATTTATTTCACATCTATCTCACACGGTGGCGCAGCGGTAGAGTTGCTGCCTCACAGCGAATGCAGCGCCGGAGACTCAGGTTCGATCCTGACTACGGGTGCTGTACTGTACGGAGTTTGTACGTTCTGCGTGGGTTTTCTCCGAGATCTTCGGTTTCCTCCCACATTCCAAAGACGTACAGGTATGTAGGTTAATTGACTGGGTAAAATGTAAAAATTGTCCCTAGTGTGTGTAGGATAGTGTTAATGTGTGGGGACTGAAGTCTGAAGAAGGGTCTCGACCCGAAACGTCACCCATTCCTTCTCTCCCGAGATGCTGCCTGACCTGCTGAGTTACTCCAGCATTTTGTGAATAAACAGATAGTTGAGGCATCTTGCTAACAACTAAACATTTTCCCAGATCATTATGGCGATGATTGTAAGTAGCTGGCTTTTGTAAACATAAGGGAAAAGCAGGAAAAACTGAAATAAACCAAAATGACAGATAACATACTGTATTAAGTCTTTATTTAATAACTGTGATATTTGTGTTGGGTCAACAAAATGAAAAAAAACAGAATTTCTCTAAAACTACAAACTGCAAATTACGAACTTGTTTTCAGTGTTACCTTTTTTTAAAATATGTCGATGCTTGGCTACGAATTTAAAGAGGCAATGTGTCCTTGAAGAAAAGCTTATCTTCGTCTCTTTGAAGAAAGGTCGGCGCAGCGGTAGAGTTTAGTTTAGTTTAGAGATACAGTGTGGAAACAGGCCCTTCGGCCCACTGAGTCCGCACTGACCAGCGATCCCCGGACGTTAATGCTATCCTACACACACTAGGAACAGTTTACACTTATCCCAAGCCAATTAACCTACAAGCCTGTATGTCTTTGGGGAGTGGGAGGAAACCGAAGATCTCGAAGAAAACGCACGCGGTCACGGGGAGAATGTCAAACACGTTAGCCCACAGCGCCAGAGACCCAGGCTCGAACCTGACTGGTGCATGTCTGAACCGAGTTTGTATGTTCACCCCGTGACCACGTGGGTTTTCTCTGGGTGCTGCGGTTTCCTCCCACATTCCAAAGACATGTAGGTTTGTCGGTTAATTGGCTCATATAAAAATTGTCCCTAGTGTGCAGGATAGAACTAATGTAAGTGGATGATTGTGAGCGGGTCTTGGCGCGGACTTGGTTTCCACAGTGTATCCCTAAACTAAACTGAATTTGTCATCATTTAAGTTCCAACGCGACTCAATTATGTCAATTGTATCCACGCATCGCAGGGTCCAGACCCAAAATCTTTTCTGGGTCTTTGCATTCCGCACAATAACATCTTACCCGAGCAATACAATATTTTGAGATGTGAGTTTGAAGGGTTCCTGTTATTCTATATATTGCTGGCGCACTTGCTAACAACTTAAAACTTTCCTGAATACTCCACTTGTGATCCCTGCAAATTGAGTGCATGCTCACATTTCTTATTGGCAACCAAACTCCTGAAGCAAAAGTGTCAGCTCAGTTCAGTTCAGTTCAGTTCAGTGTAGTTTATTGTCACATGCACTGGTGTACAGTGGAAAGCTTTTTGTTGCGTGCTATGCAGTCAGCAGAAAGACAATACGTGATTGCAATCGAGCCATTTACAGTGTATAGATACATGACAAGGGAATAACATTTAGCGCAAGGTAAAGCCAGCAAAGTCCGATCAACGATAATCCGAGGGTTACCAAAGAGGTAGATAGTAGTTCAGCACTGCTCTCTGGTTGCGGTAGGATGATTCAGTTGCCTGATAATATCTAGGAAGAAACTGTCCCTGAATCTGGAGGTGTGTGTTTTCACACTTCTATACCTTTTGCCTGATGGGAGAGGGGTAAAGAGAGAGTGGCCAGGGAGCGACTCGTCCTTGATTATGCTGCTGGCCTTGCCGAGGCAGCGTGAGGTATAAATTGAGTCAATGGAAGGGAGGTTGATTTGTGTGACGGTCCACAATTCTCTGCAATTTCTTGCAGTCATGTTAATTATCTGCTTATTTTAATTTCTTTATGATTGCTGAAAAAGAAAGGACAGTGTCCTGTTTTTTTTCCTTGTGCCCGTTTCTGGTGTCTTGACATTTTAACCCACAATGGGGTGTAGGGACAGCAACAGGCTCGATCCTTTTTTAACCCCAATAGTATGTCCACATAAAATGTTGGTTTCCCTGGCTGCCAAATTCATTATAGGCTGTTAGTAGCAAGTCAGCACTTATCTCTAGTATTTGTATTCCCATTCGAGCACAAACAGTACTAGTCAGGAATGTCGCTGTGGTGCCAGTGCAGATTTTTAGCATCACACGCAGCTGTTATTGCAGGGAAACTGCATTAAGCTGTAAAAGCTTGCCAAGAAAAGCAATTTAAAAGCAAAATATGAATTAAAACATATTACAAAGTTTGGATATAAGCATCGTTTTTGTTTAGTGAAAATAGTTCCCAATTTTAGTATAAGAAGATAACTGCAGATGCTGGTACAAATCGAAGGTATTTATTCACAAAATGTTGGAGTAACTCAGCAGGTCAGGCAGCAGCTCGGGAGAGAAGGAATGGGTGACGTTTCGGGTCGAGACCCTTCTTCAGACTGATCCGAAGAGAGGAGGAGAACTTCTTCAAAGTGGACATACCTTGAGGAGAAATCGCAGTGGAGCAACAAGTAGTATAAGAGGATAACTGCAGATGCTGGTACAAATCGAAGGTATTTATTCACAAAATGCTGGAGTAACTCAGCAGGTCAGGCAGCTTCAGTCTGAAGAAGGGTCTCGACCCGAAACGTCGTGCTGCCTGACCTGCTGAGTTACTCCAGCATTTTGTGAATAAATACTCCCAATTTTAGTATCTTTAAAATGAAAGCTATATTGGAGGAAGCAAATGAATGGGGCTTTGCTCCTTTATATACTGTATCACCTTGTGGAACCACACCAAAACTAGAAAAATGGGGCATTACTGTGAAATATCAGATATTGATGTATGTATTTGAAATCAGCTTTACGCAGAATTTATACAAGATGAGCTCAACAATGTATTATTACGTTTTCTTCCTTCTCCTTTGACCTTGCAATGTGCGTTATTTTGCATGTGGTGCAGTACTATTTCCATGGCCATCAGTGTCTTTGGAGAAGCTACTCTCCCTTGCAAATTTAAACAAAAAATCAGAGAGATCATGTGCAGTTAAACCTCGCTTATGAATGCTTAATGGACTTTTGTATAATTTTCATAATATTTTAATTAAACTACTCCTGACATTTTGGTGCATTAATATTTAAAACAAGTAACCAGATGTCTGGAACGGAAGGATTCTAGGCATCTTACAGGCTTCACGTGTCACGCTTCTCAACTGAATCACTTTTACTGATGCAGTACTTCATAGTTCAATTGGATTAGCATTCTGAAACATTCACTTTTGGTAAGATGAGCATAACTTTTATTTGATTTTTTTTTCTCCTCTTTCAATTGTTGTGCAGTGTTTCCTGTAAGCAGACTAAGCCGCCATGCTGTGGAAGCTCTATTTCTATCGAGTCTGGTCTTCTGGACAGAACTAATCCTAATAAGAACAAAATCACTCTATGGGTTTCTGGTAAACCAGAACCATGGTGGCAAATATCTTCTCAATGAAATAACACCCCCATAGCTCAGAGGTATCGCAAAATGCTGGAGTAACTCAGCGAGTCAGGCAGCGTCTCTGGAGAGAAGGAATGGGTGACGTTTCGGGTCGAGAGCCTTCTGAGTTACTCCAGCATTTTGTGATACCTTCGATTTGTACCAGCGTCTGCAGTTATTTTCCTACACCCCATAGCTCAGAAATTATTTGGCTAAAGTAACAGAGATACAAGCATAAAAGCATCACGTCATTGCAGTATCTAACAAACAGTTACGTTTATGACCACAAAGATTCATTTATTTATTTAGAATGGGGTTAGGAGGGAAAGATAGATCAGCCATGATTGAATGGTGGAGGAGACTTGATGGGCCGAATGGCCTAATTCTGCTCCTAGTCAAGTCAAGTTTATTTGTCACATGCACATACACGATGTCTAGTGAATCACTAATGAACATCACTAATGAACATGAACTTATTCTTCGTGGAGGTATCAACATCAGTCCGTGATAGTACTCTGATGTTTGAGTGAGAAGATCATGGGTTTAGATCTAGGTAATCCACCTATTCACAAAATGCTGGAGTAACTCAGCAGGTCAGGCAGCATCTCAGGAGAGAAGGAATGGGTGACGTTTCGGGTCGAGACCCTTCTTCAGTCTGAAGAAGGGTCTCGACCCGAAACGTCACCCATTCCTTCTCTCCCGAGATGCTGCCTGACCTGCTGAGTTACTCCAGCATTTTGTGAAATTAATACCTTCGATTTGTACCAGCATCTGCAGTTATTTTCTTACACTAATGATCATGGAATGCATTGTTCTCTTTCTTTTCTTTGCAATTGGCATGATGCATCACAGAATATTGCATCACAGAAGAGGAGATCTTATCGAAACGTATAAGATTATTAAGGGGTTGGACACGTTAGAGGCAGGAAACATGTTCCCAATGTTGGGGGAGTCCAGAACCAGGGGCCACAGTTTAAGAATAAGGGGTAGGCCATTTAGAACGGAGATGAGGAAAAACTTTTTCAGTCAGAAAGTTGTAAATCTGTGGAATTCTCTGCCTCAGAAGGCCGTGGAGGCCAATTCTCTGAATGCATTCAAGAGAGAGCTAGATAGAGCTCTTAACGATAGCGGAGTCAGGGGGTATGGGGAGAAGGCAGGAACGGGGTACTGATTGAGAATGATCAGCCATGATCACATTGAATGGCGGAGCTGGCTCGAAGGGCCGAATGGCCTCCTCCTGCACCTATTGTCTATCGTCTGTTGTCTATTATAATTCCCCAAATCGTGTTTCAGGCTCGTACAATTATTGCAGTTCATAGAATAAGTCATCATGCTTTATCATCGGCAAGACTTGCATCAACTCTTTGATGAGATTCCTCCGACATTATATCCATCACCTTGGACCAACACTCCTGACATTGATGCGGGCAGAGATGCTGAGTATACAGTATGCCTTCCCATTAGATGCTGAGCATACAGTATGTCTGAAAGCCTCCTTCCCCTCTGGAGATACAGGATATCCCACTGCTTTACTGCTTACTCACCAAGTCCTTTAGTATACATTTTGAAAGTGCTGCTGGTCCTTCTCTTAGGTATTCAGCCCATAACCCAGACTAACGGGAAAGACCTACAGAAATCACTGTCCCTTTAGCCACACATTATACTTTGCCCGTGCTTCTGATGCATTGGACAAATTATGAGTTATAACTGGCTGTGGACATATGTCAGTATTGACCTCCTGGTCTGCAAGCTGGCAAATGTAGTTAGACTTTGTGGCTATGCACACTTCCCATGCCTATTCCTGTAGTCAGTTATTCCCCCATGATGTTACAATCAAATGTAATACCTGCATTCTGGGCCTCCAGTACTGGCACAATATCTGCAACAATCAGCAGAACCTGCACCTCCGTATCTGCAGGCAGGAAAGTTTCAAAGCCATGATGTCATTAGCTTGAACACCAGCTGACACCTGGTAGGTCATTTAGCATTTCATATCCCAAGTTCTCACTGGAATCGAGCCAGCAGGAGCCAGCTGTCAAATTGGTTTTAAAGACACAAGACCAACATTTGTCGTTCTGCTTTAAAATAAGGAAAAGACAGTTTCAGCTCGGGTTTGCGGTCAATCGGCAGCTCCTATAAGCACAGCATCTCCCTTCAAAGCCACGACTGTCACCTTCATCTCCTGCAACAAAAGATGCCAAAGGCTCGGAATAGCAAAGCAGGCAGAACTAGGCGGAGTCCCCAGGAACTTAAAATAGCCTTGGAAGATTCATTTATCCGACAGTCTGATTGCTCTTGGAAGCACATGGAGGTATTTTGAGTTTGTGAGAGAGCAGGAAGTTGGCTGGGTGTAGGAGTGTGGGATAGGAACTGACCCTGGAGGACACCAGATTGGGATGGCACCAGGGTCAGTCGAAGCGCTTTCACTCTGCATTGCGGTGCAGATGACAGCGCGATCCATTTAAAGTAGAGCAGCTCAGGGTGTCAACCGCCTGCTGTGAGCAACTTAATTTGCGTTACGTTTGTCCTGGTAATTCTGCCCCTCTGATTGTACTACTCATGCAGTTGTTGTTGAGTTCCTTTGCTGTCAAATGGTCTGTAAACTGATTTCTCCGTAAGTCAAAAACGTCCATGATCTATCAGTGAACCATGTTGCATTGCTCAAAAAAGACTTGGTATAATTCTTTTGGTTCATTGAATAACCTTCCTAACACTACCAATAATCATATGACAAACGCTTTGCACTGTACCTCGGTACACATGATAATAAAATAAACTCAATTAAACAGATAGAATACATAATGGAACTAGTCATTAATGAATACCATGAAACTTCTGACTATTGCTAATATAATCTTGAAGAATACTAAAAATACATGGGAGAATTTGTGTAATGTCGAATTTCCGTAAGTCAGGTCTCCCATGATCCCCCTGCAACCTGTGATACCCATCTATCCCCCTCTGCTGTGGCAGGTTTCCTACTGCCAGATAGCAATTTGCCAACAAGATACAGGAGGGCAACACTTGAAAATTATCCACAATTTAGATTCGTTTCGTTTAGTTTGGAGACACAGCACGGAAACAGATCCTTTGGTTCACCGAGTCCGTGCCAACCAGTGATCCCAGCACACTAATACCCTTCTACACACACCAGCAAAAATGTACAATTATACCAAGCCAATGAATCTACAAACCTGTACGTCTTTGGAGTGTGGGAGGAAACTGAAGATCCCAGAAAAACCCTGTGCAGGTCACGGGGCGAACGTACAAACTCCGTACAGACAAGCACCCGTTGACAGGATCGAACCTGAGTCCCTGGCGCTGTACGGCTGCAACTCTATCGCTCCGCCACCGTGCGGCCCGCATGGGAAATAGCCGAAAGCCTTTGTGCAACCCAGTAAATGTCAGTGGTGATTCAGAATGAAGAACAGTGGATCCCTGAATCTTTTATGGATTTTACCTGAACCTATTCACCAAGGAAACTGCATTCATCTCCACAAAATAACATTCATCTCAAAGGAGGCCACATCGTTCCAGACATATTGATTTCCATAAGCTGACATTAGTTCAAAAGCATAATCCCTTCCATTACTGCATCAACCAAACATAAAACAGACATTTCTCGCCATCTCATCGACAGACCATCTGCCATTTTCCATTTTAATCCTTGGCTATGGATGGCTTCCACCTTTTCAAAAAACATCTATGTTTGAACAAATATGTCTTCAGTTTCAATTTCTAACCTTGAATTGCAATGTTAGCACCCACTCTGATCAAAGGGGGAAATTATTAGTGTTAACTGTGCAAATATTCCAACAAGCCAATTAATAATAAGACTGAAATAACAGCAGAAAATGCTGGAGAAACTCAGCAGGTCAGGCAGCAACTGTGGAAGCTGTGGCTTCTTCCAGCTAGAATGACAAGAACAACAAAAGCATGGGGCATGACCACCTGGAAGTTGCTCTCCTCGCCCCACACCATCATCTTATGGAGATACATCACTGTTCCTTCACTGCCACTGGGTCAGAATCCTGGAGCTCTCTCCCTTTCAACACTGTGGCTATACCCACACTTCAAGGACTGCAGCGTAGGTTTACTAGGTTAATTCCCGGAATGGCGGGACTGTCATATGTTGAAAGACTGCATCGACTAGGCTTGTATACACTGGAATTTAGAAGGATGAGAAGAGATCTTATCGAAACGTATAAGATTATTAAGGGGTTAGACACGTTAGAGGCAGGAAACATGTTCCCAATGTTGGGGGAGTCCAGAACAAGGGGCCACAGTTTAAGAATAAGGGGTAGGCCATTTAGAACTGAGATGAGGAAAAACTTTTTCAGTCAGAGAGTTGTAAATCTGTGGAATTCACTGCCTCAGAAGGCATTGGAGGCCAATTCTCTGAATGCATTCAACAGAGAGAGCTAGATAGAGCTCTTAAGGATAGCGGAGTCAGGGGGTATGGAGAGAACGCAGGAACGGGGTACTGATTGAGAATGATCGGCCATGATCACATTGAATGGCGGTGCTGGCTCGAAGGGTCGAATGGCCTCCTCCTGCACCTATTGTCTATTGTCTATTGACTGCACTGGTTCCAGGAGGAAGCTCACGACCACCTTCTCAAGGGCAATTAGAGAAGGGCAATTAAATGCTGTCTTCAAAGAATACCAAGAAAAACAACATTTCAGGTCTGTCACCCTTCATCAGAACGAGGAAAGAATGATACACAAGTTAGTTTCTACGGGAGGGAAGGTTGGGGAGGGTTGCGTGGGTAAAAGGCAGTGTCCAATATATGGTGCATCAAAGTGACTCAGTCTGGCCAACACACATCACCTTTTCCCACCTTTGCTACCATCTTGATTAACTTGCTTATCTCTTTGAAGAAGGGTCCCGATCTGAAACGTCACCTGTCCATTTCCCTCCACAGATGCTGCTTGACCGGCTGAGTTCCACCAGCAGCTTGTTTTTTTGCTCAAGATTTTGGCATATACAGTTTCTTGCATCTCTCCTTGTTTGTCTCTTATGTTCTGATGAATGGTCCCCCATCAGAAATATTCCTTGTTTCTCATTTCCACAGACGCTACTTGACGTTGAGTTTTTCCAGCATTTTCCATTTTCTGGTTTTCTTTCATGTTGGCTCATAAAGTTATAGAGTCATCCAGTTCAGAAACGAGGGACATGCCGAACTTGCCCATGCGGACCAAGAGGCCCCATCTACACTAGTCCTACCTGCCTGCATTTGGCCTATATCCCTCTAAACCTTTCCTATCCATGTACCTATCCAAATGCCTTTTAAATGATGTTAAAGTTTCTGCCCCAACTATTGTCTCCTAGCAGCTCATTCCATATACCCTCCATCCTCTATGTGAAAACGTTGCCACTCAGATTCTAATTAAATCTTTCCCCCCTCACCTTAAGTCTGTGTCCTCTGGTTCTTGATTTCCCTACTCTGTGTAAAAAGCTCTTTCTCTACCCTATCTATTTCCTTCGTGGTCTTGTGCATCTTATAAGATCACCTCTCATCCTCCTGCGCTCCAAGGAATAGAGTCTTAGCCTGTTCAACCTCTCCCTATAGCTCAGGCTCTCAAGACATGGCAAGATCCTCGTAAATCTTCTTTGCACCCTTTCCAGCTTAACACCATCCTTCCCATAACAGAGTGACCGAAACTGAACACAATGTTCCAATTGTGGCCTTACCAGCGCCTTCACATAACATCCCAAATTCTATACTCAAAGCCCAGACTGATGAAGGCCAATGTGTCGAAAGCCTACTTGAGCACCTATCCACCTGCGATGCCACTTTCAAGGAACGATGTACCTGCACTCCTAGATCCCTCTGTTCTACAACACTTCCAGAGCCAAGCCATTTACTGTGAAGGGCCTGTTCTGAATGCCCAACCTCATATTTATCTGCATTAAACCATTAACCATTCTTCTGCCTACTTGTCCAACTGATCAAGATCCTGCTTTAATCTTTGTTAACCATCCACTATCACCCACTTTAGTGTCAGTTGTATCTTTTACATATCTTGTGCTAAATCAAAAGAAAGATGCATAAGTGAATGGTAACATCAGTCCTCATACAGGACGCTGGCATCGTTGAATTTAAGGATATTAATCTTGCTCGTAGCAGGTGCTCACAGCACAAAGGAATGCTGAGGTACCTTCCCCCTGCTACACTGATCCAAGCCCTTCACCTCTGCTATTTAAAGGGATTATCAATAACCAGGAGCTTTGTTAGTGACTGATTTGAAGGAACGCCGTTTGTTACGGTTTCAGGATCATCTGCAAAACATCTCCTGGTGGCCTAGACACTATTGTCATCCCCAGTGCTCTTATGCCATGACTGACATATGATGAAAGAATGGATTGACTGGGCGTATATTCAATGGAATTCAGAAGGATGAGAGGGGATCTTATAGAAACATATAACATTCTTAAGGGATGGGACAGGCTAGATGCAGGGAAAATGTTCCCGATGTTGGGGGAGTCCAGAACCAGGGGTCACAGTGTAAGAATAAGGGGTGAGCCATTTAGGACTGAGATGAGGAAAATTGTTTTCACCCAGAGAATTGTGAATTTGTGGAATTCTCTGCCACAGAAGGCAGTGGAGGCCAATTTGCTGGATGTTTTCAAGAGAGAGTTAGATATTGCTCTTTGGGCTAACGGAATCAAGGGATATGGGGAGAAAGCAGGAAAGGGGTCATGATTTTGGATGATCAGCCATGATCATATTGAATGGCAGTGCTGGCTCAAAGGGCTGAATGGCCTGCACCTATTGGCTATGTTTCTATGCCTCTCCCTGTGGTGCAGCATTTCTGGTGGAAGATGGCTCTTCTGCAACGATCACCAAGACCTGGCTTATAGGCTGCATCATCCTCATCATGAGCAACAGCAGGTTGTACCAAGATACCAGTGGAGTAACAACAGTCAGCGTGTGAATGATTTTATACCTTGACTGGAACAGCTAATTGTGGTTCCATGAAGTTATTCCCTTTTCACTGGGTTAGTTACTCAGTAATTGGTAAAATGACATGGCTTCCTCTGAAGGTGGACACAAAGTGCTGGAGTAACTCAGCGGGTCAGGCAGCATCTTAGGAGAGAAGGAATGGGTGATGTTTTGGGTCGAGACCCTTCTTCAGTCTGAAGAAGAGTCTCGACCCGAAACGTCACCCATTCCTTCTCTCCTGAGATGCTGCCTGACCCGCTGAGTTACTCCAGCACTTTGTGTCTACCTTCGATGTGAACCAGCATCTGCAGTTATTGTCCTACACTACTGGCTTCCTCTGAACACTAGCTCAGATAGCGGCTGCTTATCTTGGTTGCCACGGATGATTTGGGCTACAGGGCCTATTTTCACGCTCTATAACACGATGCCTCGAAACACACGAGTCAGCTTCTAGTCTGAGCTCGGAGTGAAACTATCCCCCAATGGTCAGCCACTGCCGGCTCCACCCGCAGGCTGTCATTTCATGCAAGAGCTGAGGAAAGTGTCTCGTGCAGTTGAGTAGCTGGCAGGTTGTGAGGTGGAGATGTAAGGCTTGGGGTGGTGGCATCTGTGTGATGGACCTTCTGGAGCAAGGCGTGAGTCCAAAAAGATAATAAATAACCAACAATGGCTCAAATGACTGCAAAGTCTCCTTCTATCCTGGAAAGTGAAAGTGAGTGATCGTGGAGAGTGATTTAAATCAGAACTCCAATTGATTGTCAGAAGCGAGCATCACTGAACTCATCACGATTGGGACAAACAGAGCATTATGCAGATTGCAATTGGTTCCCTTGCCCCCCAAACTCAGTACCTGTGTTCGTACTTTGCGGAAGTAAATTTAATGGGGCTCTTAAGAAAACAATTATGTCATATTGGATTTTTTAACAGGCGGCTAATGAATGAATGACTGAATGAATGATTAAGTTTATTGGCCAAGTATGTGCACATACAAGGAATGTGCCTTGGTGCTCCGCTCACAAATGACAACACAAACATACAGTTAACAATTAAGAATAAAGCATGAACACATCAAAACACAAGGATGCAACATCACGGTCTAAACATGTGGGTGAAAATAAACCAGAGCAAAAGAGAGACTACAGACTTTGGTTATTGAGTAGAACTACTACTCGTGGAAAAAAGATCTAATGAAAATGCAACAGACACATAACCATTTGGCTACAGATTTACCAAGAAGTTCTCATATTATAGTTTAATAAAATGTCAAAAGGATGTTTAGTGTAATTTATTTAGTTTATTGTCACGTGTGCAGTGAAAAGCTTTTCTGGCATGCTAACCAGTCAGCAGAAAGACTACCTGATTACAATCAAGCTATCCACAGTGTACAGATACATATTAAAGGGAATAATGTACAGCGCAAGATAAAGTCCAGTAAAGTCTGATTAAAAATGGTCGCAGGGTCTCTAATGAGGTAGATAGTAGCTCAGGGCTGCTCTCTAGATGTTGATAGCATAGTTCAGTTGCCTGATAACAGCTGGGAAGAACTGTCCCTGAATCTGGAAGTATAGGTTGTCACACTTCTGTATGTCTTGCCTGATGGGAGAAGGGAGACGAGGGAGTGACCGGGGTGCGATTCATCCTTGATGATGCTGCTGGCCTTGCCGAGGCAGCGTGATGTGTAGATGGAGTCAATGGAAGGGAGGCTGGTTTGTGTGATGGTCTGGGCTGCAATTCTCTGCAGTTTCTTGTGGTCTCGGATGGAGCTGTTCCCAAACCACGCTGTGATGCATCCTGATAAAATGCTTTCTACGGCACATCTGCAGAAGTTGGTGAGAGTTGTTGGACATTGCTCGCGACAAGAATTGATAGAAATGTTCTTGGTGCTTGATGAAAAACTGGGGAAACCTTGCCGGGAGCATTTATGTTTCCACAAACAGCAGGTCCAAAGGTAAGCAATTTAAGCAATTTTAGGGGAGGGGGCAAGGGTTTGGGCAACAGTGGACTGTGGTGTCAGGAGGTAACCCTCTGCCCTTGATCACGTACTCAGCTCTGTGGAATACATTTCAATATCTACTAGACCAAGTGAGCCGTTGGGCCCAAACCTCTCCCGCATTAGTGCAGCACCCTCTCACCCCCACTCCTCCCTTCCCCCCTCCCTCTACTCCCTCCTCCCCCTCCCCTCCATCCCCCTCCTCTCCCCCCACTCCATTCCCCTCAACTCCCCTTATCCTCCTCCCTCCTCCCTCCTCCCTCCCCCTCCCTCCCTAGGAGATAGATTTAAACTTTAAAATGTGAATAACTTAAAAAATATAACACCGATTTCAACAAAACTTCTTGCATTAGCTCCAAAGGGACGACGGTGAGTAAGGTGGGCCTAAAATTGTCGCGTTATCGTGTACCGTTTTGGCTGTAGTTCAGGAACAAACAAACAAACAAGAGTTTTAGTATATGGATGAATGTTACAAAATGGCTTAATGATAATAGTTATAGGAGGTAGGACAGCCAATTGAGCTGCTGCCTCACAGCTCCAGTTTCAATTGTGTCCTCCAATGCTGTCTGCATAGAATTTGTGCATTCTCCCGGTCAACCCATGGGTTTTCTCTGGCTTCTCTAGTTCTCTCCCATATCCCCAAAACCTTTGGAATGTTAGATTAATCGGCCAATGCAAATTATCCCCAATGTGCAGCTGAGTAGTAGAAACTTTGTATGTCATAAGGAATAGTAGAATTAGGCCATTCAGCCCATCATGGCAGCACGGTGGCGCAGCGGTAGAGTTGCTGCCTTTACAGCGAATGCAGCGCCAGAGACCCAGGTTCGATCCCGACTATGGGTGCCGTCTGTATGGAGTTTGTCTGTACTCCCCGTGACCTGCGTGGGTTTTCTCCGAGATCTTCGGTTTCCTTCCAAACTCCAAAGACGTACAGGTTTGTAGGTTAATTGGCTTGGTAAATGTAAAAAACAATTGTCCCTAGTGGGTGTAGGATAGTGTTAATGTGCAGGGATCGCTGGGCGGTGCGGACTCGGTGGGCCGAAGGGCCTGTTTCTGCGCTGTATCTCTAAACTAAAAAATCTACTTCGCCATTCAATTATGGCTGATCTATGTCTTCCTCCTAACCCCACTCTCCTGCCTTCTCCCCATCACCCATGACACCTGTACTAATCAAGAATCTATCTATCTCTGCCTTAAAAATATCCACTGACTTGGCCTCCACAGCCTTCTGTGGCAAAGAATTCCACATATTCACTACCCTCTGACTAAAGAAATTTCTCCTCATCTCCTTCTTAAAAGAACGTCCTTTAATTCTGAGGTTATGACCTCTCGTTCTAGACTCTCCCACTAATGGAAACATCCTCTCCACATCCACTCAATGCAAGCCTCGCACTATTCTGTATGTTTCAACAAGGTCCCCCCTCATGGCATGTTCATGTTGATGAAAATATGGGGAGAAGAAAATGTGATTGAATGTAAATAGATGCTTGATTTTGGCATGGACTTACTGGAACTGATTGCATGCCGTGTGACTCTATAACTCCAGGTGAACATTGATCAGACTTCAAATAAAAATAGACACAAAATGCTGGAGTAACTCAGCGGGGTCAGGCAGCATCTCTGGAGAGAAGGAATGGGTGACATTTCGGGTCGAGACCCTTCTTTAGACTGGTGCGATTTATATAAAAATATATTGCACCACAGTACAACTTTTCCTTTTCACATTCTTAAGTCATTGAGTGGTCGAGTGGCAAAGTAGTCTCAATGAATTTGCTCTGCTTTCGAGAAGTTGAGGATATATTACTAGGAATTACCTGGAATAAAAAGCATGCATGATAAGAGATAGAAGTTGGAGTGGGTCATTCGGGCCTGAAACCTGCTCTGTCAACAGTGAGATTATGACTGACCTTTTATCTTCGTGTTATTTTCCTGGTATAGCACCGCATCCCTTGAGTTTCTTTGTACCTAAAAATGTAGAATGAGATATCATGAGAGGGACAGCAGGGAGAATTGGCCTTTCGATGTGTTGTTTTCAAAGTCAAGGGCAATGAAGCATTGGAAGGTCTTGTAGATAACTGCTGCCACAGTGACACAGCTTCAATAAAGAAAGAAGCTTGTTCCCTATCTAAACTGTTTAATGTTCTTGGAATAAGTTAAGGCTACAGAGCCAAAGTAAAAATATTATTCTTTTGATCAGGCCAAGGTTGAAGGATAAAGTTCTTTTTTTAAATTTGTGCTTTTCATATAAGAATTTGTAGAGGATTTTACAGTCATTGAAATTCTTTTCAAATTGGAAGGATAGATTCCAACAGTGAAAGTAACTGGTCCCAACAAGGTAATGGTGTTTTTTAAATGAGATTGGTAAGGTTAAACCAGATTGTCAAATCAATGTATGCAAGAAACTAGAAACAGTGGGCAAATCTGATATCAGCAAAAATAGAAAGTGAGAAAAAATGTAAATGTAGCAGCTGGCGAGAAAATTTGTACTTATTCAAAATCTACTGTTGTTTAATGCATTATTAAAAACACAAATATGTCTGATTACTGTGAAATTAATAAACAGGAAGGATAACGGGTAAGTTATTAATAGTTCACTAATCTTGCTGAATTTCTACTGTGTCTGTAAGGATTAAAACATCCTGATAATAAAACATCAGCAGTATGTGAAATCATGTGTTATCTTGTTTCACATTACAGAAGTTAGTGTCATGGGGTCCTAGAGTCATAGAGCAAAACCACACGGAAGCTGATCCTTCTGCCCACCATTTTACCCATTTGCCCGTATTTGTCCCATATCCCTCTAAACCTTTCCTATCCATATACTGTATCTGTCCAAATATATTTTGACAGTCTATTATCTTTTACAGCTATCTCCAATTCCCCAACACATCTACTTCTCCAATTTCCAATGACTATTGGAAGTCCCATAACACATTTCCATCAAAGTGATAAGTTCTTCCTGTTTCTAAGTTATATCCATAGACTCTCACTGATTCCCCCAATAATGTTCTCTCTAGGCATTGTAGTCATGTACCCCTCCCCACCTCCTCTCTTACCGGCATCTCTATCACATCTGTGGCATCTCTGCCCTGGAACTTTGAGCCAGTCCTGCCCTTCCCTCAGTCATATCCCCTCAAGCTGATTCACACTCTGAGGTGGTCTGCTTCTACGGGTTATGAATGACCTGACTTACAGAAATCTGACTTTAGACTAATTCGCCCATACAATGTTTAAGCATTTTTAAAGATAGTAACAGTAATAAAATGCTTTGTGATATTCTTTATGATTGGATACAAAAAAATATTCAGCTAGTTTAATAACAGGTAGTGTTTGGGTGACCGAAGATCTCGGTGAAAACCCACGCAGGTCACGGGGAGAACGTACAAACTCCGTACAGACGGCGCCTGTAGTCAGGATCAAACCTGAGTCTCCGGCGCTGCATTCGCTGTAAGGCAGCAACTCTACCGCTGTGCCACCGTGATTGAAAATGGACATTTCTTTTTTTTCTTTTAAAAAAAATATTATTTTTATTGCTTTTTGAAAAAAACATTTAACATAACATAACATAAAATAACATAACAAGGCACATCAACAGCAAGGTCACTTTTAGGCACCTAAAGGCACTTTAAATATAAAGGAAGTAAGGCACGTTTCTGCTATAGTACATGTTTATATATATATAACGGTATGAAATCAGCCTTCGGATAGTTCTCGGTTACAGATCCACGTGTAATAGCCTGTATATATCACATTCCATGACCTATGTTTTAGCATTTCATCTCCATTTTTAAGGATGAATATTTTTTATAGGAACATTGATTGTATTTTTGTTTGAAGATCTTTCTTTGGTTTGGCACTCTCACATCCCTGTGATAATGTGACGCAGGACACACATTTAAATGTATTTTGCTGGGGGACATTCGTAATGGAAAAAAAGATTTCCTAGTTCTATTAGAATTTGAAAGAACAATGGGCAAACTGCGGTTTGGTTCCATGAACCACGATCAGTGGCCAAGTGTAAAGCATGAAATGGCGAGAAATCAAGGCACTGCAATTTAAAGACACATCAACTGGGCAATGTGAAAACCCAGTGAAAAGATGCTTTTGTTTCCCGACAAATGAATTTTCCTGATGGATGGAGATATCCCTGGTTATCCTTGGTTCATCCTGATGGATCAAAAAAGCCACCCATTCTGTTGCGACAATGTGGAAACAGGCCTTCCAGCCAAAGCAGTCTGCACCAACCATCAAGAGAGTTGTGAATCTGTGCAATTCTCTGCCACAGAAGGCAGTGGAGGCCAATTCACTGGATGTATTCAAGAGAGAGTTAGATATAGTTCTTAGGGTTAACAGAATCAATAGACAATGGACAATAGGTGCAGGAGTAAGCCATTCGGCCCTTCGAGCCAGCACCGCCATTCAATGTGATCATGGCTGATCATTCTCAATCAGTACCCCATTCCTGCCTTCTCCCCATACCCCCTGACTCCACTATCCTTAAGAGCTCTATCCAGCTCTCTCTTGAATGCATTCAGAGAATTGGCCTCCACTGCCTCCTGAGGCAGAGAATTCCACAGATTTACAGCTCTCAGACTGAAAAAGTTTTTCCTCATCTCCGTTCTAAATGGCCTACCCCTTACTCTTAAGCCAAAGGGTCTGCATTATTATTATTCAGCTTGTGTGTGGCCCGCTGATCACACGCAGACAGAATCAGTTGGCCGTTCATTCTCTTTCAAGTTCTACAAATCGCCAAACTGACATGCAATGCCCACGGAAGGGTTTGCACATTATCCATGGCCACTTCCCACCATGGGAACGCTGCAATTTACGGAAGCTGACGCCAAGAGGAATGGAAACAGAGAGAGACACAAGGAAGATGTTGGATTCTTGAGCAAAACACAGAGTGCTGGAGTAACTTAGCAGATCGGGCCGCGTTACTGGAGAATGTGGATAGGCACCATTTCAGGATGACACCTTTCCTCAGATGGATTGCAGTGAGGTGGGGTGGGGGGGGAGGGGGGTAGAAACTGGGAAAGAGGTGGAGGCAAGACAAAGCCTGGCAAGTTATAAGTAGACACTGGTGAGGGGGGTTTGTTTGTCCAAATGGGTGGACAAAAGCAAGAGATGGAGAAAAGAGTGAAAAGTAAAGCCAGAGGGAGGAGTACAGGTGGAAGTGGGATGGGACAGTGGGAGGCGTGGGTGGGGGAACGATAGTGGGAGAACTGGGTGAGGTGGAGACTTGCCTCCCTGCTGCACACTATGGTTTTAGCTCACTCCACACCATGGATGTTGTGGCATCGAACAACATTTATGCAAAGCTGTCAATTTTAGAATTAAAATAGTTTCTAGATCAAAGAACATTTACAGTGAACCCATTTTTTTTTGTCCAGGCTTCCAATTCCATGTGGTATGCCCAGTCCTACAATCCTATTTCAATTTTAGTTCAAATTGTTCTTTACAAAATAGAGATTTTCTTTAAGAGAAAATGTGGTGATTATATTGTGGGGGGGGGGGGGGGAGGGAGAGTGGGGTGGATGGAGGTGACTTGTTGGTTAGCATTTAGTAACAAACTGACATTGAAATCTGATTTAATTATATATGGTAATGATTATCCTTAAGGGTCTGCATTAGGTTTTGCTTATATGTATTTTTCAAAACCAAAACAAAATATAATGACAACTCCAAGAAAACTAACAGAAAGCAAACAGAAAGTTACAACCCAGTGGTATGAATATTGATTTCTCTAACTTCAAGTATCCCTTGTATTCCCTCTCTCTCCATCCCTCCCCCACCCAAGTCGCACCAGCTTCTCATTCTCAACTAGCAAACAACTAACAATGGCCTGTTTCCTTTATCATTGTTACTTTTTGCATATCTTTCATTCATTTATTCTATATCTCTCTACTTCATGGTCTATAACTCTCGTTTCCCTTTCCTGTGACTTTCTGTCTGAAGAAGGGTCTCGACCCGAAACATAACCCATTTCTTTTCTCCAGAGTTGCTGCCTGACCCGCTGAGTTACTCCAGCATTTTGTGTCTATGGAAAGCACTACCAGTCAGGCTAGGTACAAGTGTGGGGTAATGAATAATCACATCAGTTTTCCTAAAGCCGCGAATAATTTAACGACCCAGACTCTACTACTAATGCCAATCAAAAAATAAAAGCACATGAAGGCTCAAAAGGAAGAAATCTCTTGATGAAGTAAACCGAATGCAATTGCTTATAATTCAATTGATCCCCACCCAAATCAATTAATTGGCAGTGAATGGGTTAACATCTGAATAAGAGCACGAAAGTGATTCTGAATGAATTGTATTAATACATTCATAACGGAGATGATACCATTAGATTAATTCAACAGAGTCTGGCAGAATGATAGAACTAAATGAATAGTCATTAAGTCTCTTGGGTATTTCACTAACCATATCAGCTTAATTGAGTTTATATTAAACTCCACCAGAATTATTCTGCTGAATATCAACAAAAAAAACTGCAAATGCTGCAAAACTCAAATAAAAACTGAAAATGATGGAAATCCTCAGAAGGTCAGGCAGCATCTGTAGAAAAAAGAAACAGAATGAAGAATTAGATGAAGGGATTAAAAGTGCCATTAGCAAATTTGCAGATGATACTAAGCTGGGGGGTAGTGTGAATTGTGAGGAAGATGCAATAAGGCTGCAGGGTGACTTGGACAGGTTGTGTGAGTGGGCGGATACATGGCAGATGCAGTTTAATGTGGATAAGTGTGAGGTTATTCACTTTGGAAGTAAGAATAGAAAGGCAGATTATTATCTGAATGGTGTCAAGTTAGGAAGAGGGGATGTTCAACGAGATCTGGGTGTCCTAGTGCATTAGTCACTGAAAGGAAGCATGCAGGTACAGCAGGCAGTGAAGAAAGCCAATGGAATGTTAGCCTTCGTAACAAGAGGAGTTGAGTATAGGAGCAAAGAGGTCCTTCTACAGTTGTACCGGGCCCTAGTGAGACCGCACCTGGAGTACTGTGTGCAGTTTTGGTCTCCAAATTTGAGGAAGGATATTATTGCTATTGAGGGCGTGCAGCGTAGGTTCACTAGGTTAATTCCCGGAATGGTGGGACTGTCGTATGTTGAAAGGCTGGAGCAATTAGGCTTGTATACACTGGAATTTAGAAGGATGAGAGGAGATCTTATTGAAACATATAAGATAATTAGGGGATTGGACACATTAGAGGCAGGAAACATTTCCCAATGTTGGGGGAGTCCAGAACAAGGGGCCACAGTTTAAGAATAAGGGGTAGGCCATTTAGAACGGAGATGAGGAAGAACTGTTTCAGTCAGAGAGTGGTGAAGGTGTGGAATTCTCTGCCTCAGAAGGCAGTGGAGGCCAGTTCGTTGGATGCTTTCAAGAGAGAGCTGGATAGAGCTCTTAAGGATAGCGGAGTGAGGGGGTATGGGGAGAAGGCAGGAACGGGGTACTGATTGAGAGTGATCAGCCATGATCGCATTGAATGGCGGTGCTGGCTCGAAGGGCTGAATGGCCTACTCCTGCACCTATTGTCTATTGTCTATAATGAACACCTTAGGGCAAAGACTCTTTGTCAGTCATTTCACTATTAATACATCTATATTTGTTCTCTCGGTGATGTCAATCATCTCAACTAAATGAGACAAAAATATATATTAAAGTTGATCATAATTTTATTAGTTTTGATTTTTAAAGAACTTCAAATTGTGCGAAAAGATGAAACATGGAGTGCATTGTAAATAGTTTGATTAATTTGATTAATTATTGCAACTTAACTGGAGGCCCGAAAGTGGAAATTGCTGGAAATCTGACATAAAAACAGAAAATGCCAGACACAGTCAGCAGGTTGGACAGCATGTGTAGAAAGAGAAATGAAGTTAAAGTTTCAGGTCAAGACCCTTTGTTAGAATTGGGTAATTATGAGGACCAGAGGGTCTGAGCTATAGGGAGAGTTTGAGTAGGCTGGGACTCTATTGCTTGGAGCACAGGAGGATGAGGGGTGATCTTATACAGGTATATAAAATCAAGGTACAGAACAGGTAGATGCACAGAGTCTCTTGCCCAGAGTAGGTGAATCAAGGACCAGAGAACATAGGTTTAAGGTGAGGGGGAAAAGATTTAATAGGAATCTGAGGGGTAACGTTTTCACACAAAGGGTGGTGGGGGAATGGAACAAGCTGCCAGAGGAGTTAGTTGAGGTAGGGACTATCCCAATGTTTAAGAAACAGACAGGTACATGGATAGGACAGGTTTGGAGGGATATGGACCAAACACGGGTAGGTGGGACTTGTGTAGCTGGGACATGTTGGCCGGTGTGGGCAAGTTGGGCCGAAGGGCCTGTTTCCATGCTGTATCACTATGACTCTAGGAAAGAGAGAAAAAAAAATGTGTGTTGTTGTAGAGGGAGTCGGGGCGGGCTAGATGAAACAAAGGGAATATCTCTGATACGGTGATAGGATAAGATGTTGATGTAGAAATCTAATTGATGGATTAACGAGTCAACTGGGATTGGGCACGCAAAGCAGGATTATCGTTGTTGCATTGGGCGTACATCTCACCAAGCCATTTTAAAAGAAGAGTTACTAAGATGGCAAGCTTCATTTTCTGACTACCTCCCACAATATTTCCAGGTCAGACTGTGATAACCAAAAAGACCTTGTGCTTTCCTCTTTGCCTGGCACTCTGAGAACCTTTGATGACGGCTGATTGCCGTGAAGCTTTGTGGGATAAGTGCTTTCTGTCAGTCCCCAGCACCCAACTGCAAGTTTTGCAGGCGGAGTGTGTGTGTGGACAAACGCACCAGGAGCACAGAACAAGGTCTGTTGTTTTTACACATGAGCTCCTCCTCACAGCTGCCTCAGCGGAACCTTCTTTGAACATTGCTGCTGTCCAGAGGCCAGTCACATGACGCAATCCTTCAAGAAGTAACGGCTTTAATGTGACAATTATTGTTCAAATCAAAGTATTTGCACCACACCTTTGCACCACACCTATGCACTACGCTCTGTGTTCGGGTCAGCAAAACCTAGTGATCACATTCCTCCAACGCAGCCTCCCATCTCCCAGTCCTTCAGAGGGCCGTCAGCAGCACCGTCTGCACTGGCTTTTACCAACAAGGACCTCTGTTTCCCACGACTGGCCACATCTTCCCATCTCCACCCCTTTCAGCTTTCCGCTGAGACCGTTCCCTCCGCAACTCCCTGGTCAACTTGTCCCTTCCCACCCAAACCCCCCCCCCCCAGGTACTTTCCCCTGCAACCACAGGAGATGCATCACCTGTCCCTTTACCTCCCCCCTCGACTCCATCCAAGGATCCCGACAGTCTTCCCAGGTGAGGCAGAGGTTCACTTGCACCTCCTCCAACCTCATCTACTGTATCTGCTGTTCCAGGTGTCAATTTCTGTACATCGGCAAGACCAAGCGCAGGCTCGGCAATCGTTTCGCTGAACACCTCCGCTCAGTCCGTCTTAACCTACCTGATCTCCCGGTGGCGCAGCACTTTAACTCCCCCTCCCATTCCCAATCTAACCTTTCTGTCCTGGGCCTCCTCCATTGTCAGAGTGAGGCCCAGCACAAATTGGAGGAATAGCACCTCATATTTCGCTTGGGCAGTTTACACCCCAGCGGTATGAACATTGACTTCTCTAACTTCAAATAGCCCTTGCTTTCCCTATCTCTCCCTCCCCTCCCCCTTATTTTCCAACAGGTTCACAGTAAATGATCTAACTTACGTGAGATGTAAGATGTGAACATCAATACTAGGGCGGCACAGTGGCACAGAGGTGTAGTTGTTGCCTCACAGCACCAGAGACCCGGGTTCGATCCTGACTACGGATGATGTTTGTACAAAGTTTGTACGTTCTCCTTGTGACCCCCTGAGTTTTCTCCAGGTGCTCCGGTTTCTACCCACGCTCGAAAGACGTGCGGGTTTGTAGGTTAATTGGCTTCCGTAAAAATTGTCCCTGGTGTGTAGGGTAGAAGTAGTGTACTGGTCAGCATGGACTTAGTGGGCTGAAGGGCCTGTTTCCATGCTGTATCTCTCAACTAAACTAAACTAAACTAAACTAAAATTTAAAAAAATCCTTAATACTTTCAAAGTGCAAAATATACTCCAAACAGTAAACTTCATTGAATGCATACCCTCACCACCATGAAAACAGAATTATATTTCAAAGTAAAATAACATGTTTAGAAATTAGCTTTGTACATATGTAGTTCAAGACCTCAGCCCTGGCACAAAACGTGAGTTCTAGCTCGCACCAGTAATCCCTACCCTCTTCTATGCTTCTCACACATGGAATATCTCAATACATAGGAAATCTATCACCGATATTGGACAATAGACAATAGGTGCAGGAGGAGGCCATTCGGCCCTTCGAGCCTGTACGCACCGCCATTCAATGTGATCATGGCTGATCATTCTCAATCAGTAATTGTTCCTGGAAAATCCAGCAACTTGACTGTGAGGAGAAGGATATCAACAGCCTTGTCCTTTTTCCGGCCAATAGCCCCAGGTTACAGTGTATTCAGTTGGGCGGCATCATCACTTGTCTCTCCAACACCAGAAAGAGACATTCCACTCCAAGTTCCATCACGTGAAGAGATCATAACACGGAGAGAGGAAAACATTCAAGGAAGTGCTCGACTCTTTTGAGAAATACAATTGACTCCTGAGAGTCTGTGGTCCATAACAGCTCAAGGTGGAGTCGGAGCATTTGATATGTCATTGAGAACCTCAAGTCCATACATTGGAAGCACACCGAAGCCCAATGCATGCAGTGGAAGGAACAGACCACTTAACATCTACCTACTCACCTGACATCAGTCAGCGTCCTTCTGCCCCATCTATGGAAGAGTCTGTATTTCCCTCATTGGTCTCACCGGGCACCTCAGAGCCCACACCCTCAATCCCAATCCCAAGGGACAGCCAAAGAAGAAGTTCCTGTTATAAAGTATTCATCTGGTCCAACACTGTGCCTCCCCTCTACCAGCTCCCACTTCTTCCTGTTGGCCATTACTTTGTCCCCTTCCTACTCCACCGCTGTCTCCTCCTCCTCCTTCTCCCTTCGCTTTGTCCACTCGACCTCTCCCTGTTTCAATGATATACAATGATAACACCTTACTCGGTTATACAGATCAGCAATAACGGACAGCATTCGGCACACCCCCATGGTCCATTACAACGAGGGTTTTACTGTCCTGCAGAAAAAGAAATGAGCACGAAACATGCAACTGATTTATCTTTGTCATACAAATTAAGTTTCAATCTTTCAACATGTGATTTTGATCAACACTTAGGTTAATGTGAGGATGGTATGGTGAGACAATAAAGTTGCACCTAGAAAATTAGGGCCTCGAAGTTTTCATAATGTGCTTGCACAATGGAGCTTTATTTATAACTTCTGGAAACAGAATTGGCTTCATAGAAACAAATCAGAGGATGGTGGTAAAAAGTCGTTTTTCGGACTGGAGACCTGTGACTAGTAGTGTGCCTCAGGGATTGGTGCTGTTTGGGGATTACATCAATGATTCGGATGAGAATGTACAAGGCATGATTAGTAAGTTTCCGATAACACTAGAGTAGTTGGTATCGTCGATGGGTGAAGGTGGTTATCAAAAATTACAAAGAGATCTTGATCAGCTAGGCATGTGGGCTGAGGAATGGCTAATGGGGTTTAATGCAGACAAGTGCAATCTGTTGTATTTTGGGAAGTAAAACCAGGGTGGACTTACACAATGAGAGCCATGGGGAGTATTGTGGAGCAGAGGGATCTGGGAGTACAGGCACATAGTTCCCTGAAAGTTGTGTCACAGGGGTGGTAAAGAAGGCATTTGGTACAAGACACTTCATCAGTCAGGATACTGAAGATAAAGGATTGGATGTAATATTGCAGTTGTACAAGGCATTGGTGGGGCCACATTTTGAGAACTTTGTTCACTTTTGGTCATCTGGCTATAGGAAAGATGTCATTACGCCGGAAAGAGTGTGGAGAGGATTTATGAGGGTATTTGCCAGGACTCAAAACCCGGAGCCCCCGGGAAAAGTTGGACAGCTTAGGACTTTATTCTTCAGAGTGCAGGAGATTGAGTGGATCTTATAGAGGTGTATAAACCATAAGGGGAATAAATAAGGTGAATGCACAGAACCTTTTACCCTGGGTATGGACATTAAGAATCAGAGGGCATAGGTTTAAGGTGAGGGGGACAAGATTTAATAGGAACATGAGGGGCACCTTTTTAACTCAGAGACTGGTGAGTATACGGAACAAGCTGCCAGGGAAAAGTAATTAATGTGGGAACAATAACAGTAATTAAAAGACATTTTGACAGATACATGGATAGGAAAGGTTTAGAAGAATATGGGCCAATTGCAGGCAAATAGGACTAGCTTAGATTGGGCATCTTGGTTGGAATGGAAGAGTTGGGTTGAACAGCCTGATTCCGTGCTGCATGACTCTATGACCTGATGGTTAATTGTGATAAGGAACCTTGTACTCTATTGGCATTTTCCTAGTTGTGTCACCATCCTCATCGATCTTCTCCCTTGCAATCAGGTCCATGTGATCCTCTGCCACCCCAATTACCTCTTCACGTCCCCTTTTCTCCATCCCAATCCAATCCACCAACCTTTTGTTCCATGTTCCATGGTCATATGTCTGACTGTTCCACTCCTACTCCCAAGTTTCTCTCTGACCTCTGCTGATTTTCTCCCCAGTTTACCCTGGTGGGTGATTGTGGAGGCAAAGTCATAAGGTTATAAGGTCATGTGACTGGAGCAGAAATAGGCCATTTGTCCCATCGAGTGTACTTTGCCATTCAATCATGGCTGATCTATCTCTCCCTCCTAACCCCATTTTCCTGCCTTCTCCCCATAACCCCTTACACCCGAAGGGAATCAATCCACCAAAGTCTACTGCATAGTGTCGTAGCCATTACACTTATAAGTCAAGCCTAATGTGCCTGATCCACCGGATCCAATGTATGCCAGATAACAATCCCTCTTGTCCTCGAACATAGCTAACATGGATCCAGCAAGCCGAGAAGAATTTCTGGACCTAGATGTATTAAAAATAATAGCTAATATTCTGAAGAGTGCCAGCAATTTCACAAACGTTTAGTCCAACCACTCCTTGATAGCATTTACCAACCATATGAACAAATAAACCTATTCATATTTACTTACTTTCTTCCCATTTCAGCTTATCCGCTTCTGGCATTCATCCGCCTACCCACTTTAATGTCAAATGTTGTCATAGTTGCATCCCAACCACTGAACCAGGAAGTAGACTTTATTAAAAAATATATTGTTTTTGAAAAATGTTGCATTCTTACATTTATTATTGTATCGATACCCCCAGATGAATTGTCTACTCTGCCATTGTAAAACACCATGGTTTCTCATTTTCCCAGTTTTTCACAAGGAGCCTTCCACCTGAAATTTTAACCCACTTTCCCTTTCCACAAGCCCTGATGATCCCTGGAGTGTTTCCAGCATTTCTGCTTTAATTCCAGGCTTTCAGCAACGGCAGATTTTCCATGTAAATATATCATATCATATCATATCATATATATACAGCCGGACACAGGCCTTTTCGGCCCTCCAAGTCCGTGACGCCCAGCGATCCCCGTACATTAATACCAATGTCCTCCTGGCCAGCCTCCTATTCATAAACTGTTGTGGCTGTACAATTGCAACCCCTATTCCACAACGTTCTCATAAGCCAATGCCCACACTTACCTTAAATCAATCTGGCAAAGCTTCACAGAATTACAGAAATTGATCAGTCACACCCTTCTCTCTCCCCCCCCCCCCCCCCCCCCCCTCCCATCTGGCAGAAGATACTAAAGCTTGAAAGCACATACCACTAGATCCAAGAACTGCTTCTTCCCCGCTGTTCTCAGGTTCTTGAATGGACCTGTGATATGCTAAGGATGAATACCTGATCTTCCAATCTACCTCATTGCGGCCATTGCACTTTTCTTTATCCACACTTTCTCAGCAGCTGCAACCCTTATATTCTGCACACTGTTTATTTTCTCTTGTTGTACTCATGTATGGTCTGATCTGCCTGGGTAACCCCAAAATAAGGTTGCTTCACTGTATCTTGGTACACATGACATGAATAAGACAATACTGACCGATACCAAAACCAAAACCAAACCGTTTTGCCCAATGTCCCCCTTTTAAATTGCACCACTTCCACCTTTATCATGTAAATACTTTTTAAATGTGAAGTGTTTCTCCCTCAACCACCTTTTGAGGCTATCAGTTCGAGAGCCACCATCACCCATTGGTTGCCAGCCCTGCAACTTCTCAAAGGTAACACTCTCAGTTGTGTTAAGATCTTAGAGAGAGTTTCAGATTTCCATCACTATATGTTTTGTGTATGACTGACTTTTACCCTAGACGTTCCTGCAGTTGGTATTATGAATTGAGATTCATAAAAAGGAAACTTTGCACTTGGTTGAGTACTTGGAGCAAACATCAGTGTTGGAATGATTAAATCGTTTCACAATCTCATGCCTTCCATTCTGGTAAAATTCTGGTAAAATCCTCCAAGACCTGTGATCTTCTGACTCTAGGCTTGCACATCACCAAACTCCTCACTGGCAACTCAGCCTCCAGCTCCTTACACTCCACACACCTTATTTCCTTGCATTAAAAACTGCATCTCTCTTTCCCTGAAACACTCTTGTCAAAACCCATCCTATTAACAAGGCTTTTTGATTCACCTACCCGATATCTTCTTCGTTCGGTTGGTATCTACTATTGTAGACACAAAATGCTGGAGCAACTCAGCGGGACAGACAGCATCTCTGGATAGAAGGAATTGTGTGATACTCTTTTTGGATTGTTGGAGTAAATTAGACCAGTCTGATGAAGAATCTTGACCTGAAACGTCACCCATTCCTTCTATCCAGAGATGCTGCCTGTCCCGCTGAGTTACTCCAGCTTTTTGTCTACCTTCAATGTAAACCAGCATCTGCAGTTCATTACCACACATCTACTGTGTATGCTTTCTTTTATTGGAACATTTTGGCTTTCTTAAGCCTAGGATTGTTCTGTGGGGCCATAGGCCTTCTAATGATATGTATCATGTTGGGTCCACAGAAATACAGGCAGGGTGAGCAAAATGCAAAATATTCTGTGTACTAAAAATATATAATTATTAGTAACTTTTCGTGTGGAAATGAGCCAGATTTTTTTTTTTACTGTTGCAACTATCAAGAAATGTCAGGTGCTGAAAATCTGAAATAATAAAATGCTGGAAACACTTAACATGTCAGGGTGCTAATACATCAGGGATTTCCTCAGATGCTGCCCAACCTGCTGAGTGTTTCCAGCATTTTCTGTTATTAATCCCAGCATTACTGCCATTGTGCAAAGGAGATTACAACAATTATGGTGATCCTGCCATTTTGCCATTGGTGTTCATTCAAATTACACAACGAGGAGCAATATTTCCATGTAACAAACACATTGTCTTAATTCTTAATACTAACTACAGGAAAGTCTCGACTAAAAGTCAATCACATGCAATATATATAGTGAGTGGAAATCTGAAACTTTCTCCAATAGATTAATGTAATTGAAAATATTAAAATCAAAATTGTTGTAAAATGACTTGCTAAGTCAAGGTCAAAATGTTGAATGGCCAACTCCTTCCCTGTGTGTCTGTGAACCATGTACATCTGTCTGGAATTCATGGATTAACCATTTCATCCAGAGGATCACTGAGCAGTGATCACACCAGGTCCACAGAGAGGTTCCCTCTGACCAAGAAGATAATGAGCTGGGTCACTATGAACTAGTATTTAGAAACATAGAAACATAAAAAGTAGGTGCAGGAGTAGGCCATTCAGCCCTTCGAGCCAGCACCGCCATTCAATATGATCATGGCTGATCATGTAAAATCAGTACCCCGTTCCTGCTTTCTCCCCATATACCTTGATTCCTTTAGACCTAGGAGCTCTATCTAACTCTCTCTTGAATACATCCAGTGGATTGGCCTCCACTGCCTTCTGTAGCAGAGATTTCCACAGATTCACAACTCTCTGGGTGAAAAAGCTTTTTCCTCGTCTCAGTCCTAAATGGCCTACCCCTTATTCTTACACAGTGACTCCTGGTTCTGAACTCCCCCAACATTGGGAACATTTTTCCTGCATCTAGCCTGTCCAATCTCTTAAGAATTGTATATGTTTCTATAAGACCCCCTCTCACCCTTCTAAATTCCAGTCCTCTCCTCCCTTCTACCTACCAGAATAATGCCCAAGATGAATAACTTCAACTCTTTGTCCACATAATAGTGTTGCGAAATATATCAAAACTTCAATACTTGAATATACTTTTAAGATAATTGAATTACAAAAGGTAATAATTACAAATTATTCCATCCCAAATAAATATTTCTCAAAGGAGAAAGTCTTGGATGAATTTAATATGCATCGGTTATAAAAGGTATACTTGAATCCTTTTCACGTTTTGCCAGTAAACATTCAATCCAAAAATGTAATAAATGAGTGCTTGCATTGAGAATTGTAAAATTTATATTTCCAATGCCTTTGGTTGAAAGCATAATACCTTTATTGTTTCAGACTGATTACAGAATCTTGCAGTTGTTTAAATCATAGTGAATGCTGTGCTATTACTGTTATTTACAGCACTGTTGTTAGCTTTAAGCAGAACATAGTAACTATCGTTGAGGGCAGCCTAGCAACAAAGTGAACAATTCAGCCTACTGCAAAATCACATTCTGAAATTCCATCCAAGTCATAGTTTGAATTGGAATAGGGTAAATATTGGTTAATAATTTCCTTTTGCCTGCAATTTCCCTGATTAATTAGAAGGATGGTGGGGCCCATGGATTCAAATTAAGAATGCAGTTTAGTGTTAAATCAGGAGTTCTGCTGATTTGCTTGAAGGAAAGAAAACAAGGCGTGGCTGCAGCAATTAAAGGGCCTGTCCCACTGAGGCGATTTTTTTAGGCGACTGCCGGCGACTGTCAAAGTCGTAGCAGATCGCCAAAATCTTCCTTTACCCTACGACAATGACCACGACAATGCCGAGTCAGGTCGATACTAGTTACTTTTTTTGTGAAACTAGCACCTGGCCTAGAGATTACGCCGTTTTCGGAAACATCGCGAAATTCCCACGCTTACCTGACCGTCAAACCTTCGCCTCCAATCTACCTGTCAAATGTCCTGACGGTAAATAAATTGGTTAAACAAAACTATCTTCTGGTATCTTCAAATGCCTTTTCTTAATTTAATATTACGTGCTTCTAAATGCATCTGCAACAAACTAGCAAACCTGGGGACAGCATGCGACAGCGCCCGCAATAAGCTACGATACCTGGCGTCAAGCCCAGCTGTCGCCGAGAGATTTCTATCTGGAAATTTTTTCCGCGACGCGCCGAGATCCACTACGATTCATTGAAGACTCCTCACGATCATGCCCGCGACACCCCGGCGAACATTCGGCTACAGCCTAGTCGCAAGCAGTCGCCTTAAAATGGGACAGGCCCTTAAGAAGCTGTTCCAGCCTTGGGATCCTGGGGACATATCAGGTCTTAAGGGGGGGAAAATAGACCAAAAGTACAGATCATTAGACAATGGAGCAGAATTAGGCCATTCGGCCCTTTGAGTCTGCTCTGCCATTCAATCATGGGCGGCACGGTAGCACAGCGGTAGAGTTGCTGCTTTACAGCGAATGCAGCGCCGGAGACTCAGGTTCGATCCTGACTACGGGTGCTGTACTGTAAGGAGTTTGTACGTTCTCCCCGTGACCTGCGTGGGTTTTCTCCGAGATCTTCGGTTTCCTCCCACACTCCAAAGACGTACAGGTATGTAGGTTAATTGGCTGGGTAAATGTAAAAATTGTCCCTAGTGGGTGTAGGATAGTGTTAATGTACGGGGATCACTGGGCGGCACGGACTTGGTGGGCCGAAAAGGCCTGTTTCCGGCTATATATATATGATGATGATGATGATGGCTGTTCTATTTTTCCTTCTCAATCCAATTCTCCCAGGTTCCCCGCACCATCACTCCCAAGTCCCTTTGCACCTACAGATGATGGACAATAGAGGAAGCTAGAGAAGCAACAAAGTTATCTGATGCTTCAAAGGCACTAGGTTCTGGTAATGTTTGGAAATGTAAGGCCAAGGAAGCAAAGCAATTTTTGAAGACAACACAAAAATTTCCCAGTGAGAGTGATGCTGTCCATGAGGTAGTTAATATATACGCAGATGAATGGCACCCAATGACCCTCAATCCATACCAACCACCAGAGCGGGACACATTCCTCTTCAAATATTTCCCTTATCACTTACTCTGATAAAATAGGCTTGTAACGACTGAGTAAAATCAAATACTGCAGAGCCTGTGCTTAATCTATGATCATCACTTTGAGTGGGATCAACTGGTAATGTTGCTGCCCCACTGAGCCAGAGACCCAAGTTCAAGCCTGACCTCAGGTGCTGTCTGCGTGGTGTTTGCATGTTCTCCCTGTGACCACGTGGGTTCCCTCCCATTGCTCGGGTTCCCAAAGGTGGGCAGGTTTGCAGTTAATTAACCTCTGTGAATTGCCCTTAATGTGCAGGGAGCGGATGAGAAAGTGGGACAAGGTAGATCTCGTGTGAATGGATCATGGATGGTTGGTGTGGAGTTGGTGGGCCGTTTCCATGCTATATCTTTCAAGCATCAGGGAATGCTTGAAGGCACCTCACTCAGTCAGATGTAATTTTGAATTTATTACTTCTGTTCTTTCCAAATTATCCTACTTTTTCAAAGGAAAATGTCCTCCATAATTACCAACAGTAATGAAGCTAAAAGTGTGCGAACGGCAACATTGAACCCTTATGATCAAAGTAAAGGAGAGCCTGCACAACTCCTGCAGTCGTAACTAGTGCAACTTGCATTTATATGGTGCCTTTGATGTAACTAGGAAAATTGACAGGGGAGAGTCAGTGGATGCGGTGTACCTCGACTTTCAGAAAGCCTTCGACAAGGTCCCACATAGGAGATTAGTGGGCAAAATTAGGGCACATGGTATTGGGGGTAGGGTACTGACATGGATAGAAAATTGACAGACAGAAAGCAAAGAGTGGGGATAAATGGGTCCCTTTCGGAATGGGAGGCAGTGACCAGTGGGGTACCGCAAGGTTCGGTGCTGGGACCCCAGCTATTTACGATATACATTAATGACTTAGACGAAGGGATTAAAAGTACCATTAGCAAATTTGCAGATGATACTAAGCTGGGGGGTAGTGTGAATTGTGAGGAAGATGCAATAAGGCTGCAGGGTGACTTGGACAGGTTGTGTGAGTGGGCGGATACATGGCAGATGCAGTTTAATGTAGATAAGTGTGAGGTTATTCACTTTGGAAGTAAGAATAGAAAGGCAGATTATTATCTGAATGGTGTCAAGTTAGGAGGGGGGGGGAGTTCAACGAGATCTGGGTGTCCTAGTGCATCAGTCAATGAAAGGAAGCATGCAGGTACAGCAGGCAGTGAAGAAAGCCAATGGAATGTTGGCCTTCGTAACAAGAGGAGTTGAGTATAGGAGCAAAGAGGTCCTTCTACAGTTGTACCGGGCCCTGGTGAGACCGCACCTGGAGTACTGTGTGCAGTTTTGGTCTCCAAATTTGAGGAAGGATATTCTTGCTATGGAGGGCGTGCAGCGTAGGTTCACTAGGTTAATTCCCGGAATGGCGGGACTGTCGTATGTTGAAAGGCTGGAGCGATTGGGCTTGTATACACTGGAATTTAGAAGGATGAGGGGGGATCTTATTGAAACATATAAGATAATTAGGGGATTGGACACATTAGAGGCAGGAAACATGTTCCCAATGTTGGGGGAGTCCAGAACAAGGGGCCACAGTTTAAGAATAAGGGGTAGGCCATTTAGAACGGAGATGAGGAAGAACTTTTTCAGTCAGAGAGTGGTGAAGGTGTGGAATTCTCTGCCTCAGAAGGCAGTGGAGGCCAGTTCGTTGGATGCTTTCAAGAGAGAGCTGGATAGAGCTCTTAAGGATAGCGGAGTGAGGGGGTATGGGGAGAAGGCAGGAACGGGGTACTGATTGAGAGTGATCAGCCATGATCGCATTGAATGGCGGTGCTGGCTCGAAGGGCTGAATGGCCTACTCCTGCACCTATTGTCTATTGTCTATTGACCTGCGTGGGTTTTCTCCGAGATCTTCGGATTCCTCCCACCCTCCAAAGACGTACAGGTATGTAGGGTAATTGACTGGGTAAATGTAAAAATTGTCCCTAGTGTGTGTAGGACAGTGTTAGCGTGCGGGGATCGCTGGGCGGCGCGGACTCGGTGGGCCGAACGGCCTGTTTCCACGCTGTATCTAAAATCAAAATCAAATCAATACTAGAGTGAATGACCAAAGATTGGGACAAAGGTAATCAGCATGAAAAAAGGCAAATGGGGAGTAACAGTAAGGTTTAAGTTTAGATTCTTGACAGCTGATGGTATCACCACCAATGGCAGACCAATAATTAAGGTTGGAGTGGAGACTGGGAAGGTAGTAGCAAAATGAGATGGTTACTAGAAAGAGAGGTTATACAGTCATAAAGCTGTACGGCATGGAAACAGATCCTTTGGCCTATCTTGTTTTATGCAGTCCAAGTTGGCATATTGGTCTCATTGCCATTCTCTTTGTTGGAGGGAATTCTGTGTTTAAACTCTACATTTACTTGGGTGCAATTGACCTTTGAATTAAAGCTCAGGTAAGACCAGACAAAGATCATCTTGTCGAGCAGCGGTGAGCTTCTCAAACAACGGTTTATTCAAGGCCTTAACAATACACACTGGGAAACACTCTGAGAGAACCCAAAGTGTTTCAATAATTCACAGCACCCACAGCCTTTTTATATTCCCATGACACAATGGTTACATGCGGAGTTTACATTTTTAGATAACTCATCATTGATCAATGTTTTAGTAACCTTTTAATCCTGTTTCCCCCCCCCCAGATTTATCTTTAACCTTCTGTTTCCTGATATTTAGAAAACCATTCTTCCATTTGTCCAACAAATGGCTGTAATAAAGGACACCTCTATTTCCTGATCAGTTTTATTGCCCGCATCCTGGTTTACAACATCCAATGTTTATTTTAATCTATTTATTGCCTCTCCTAACATCCTTAACTTCCTTTCACCATGTTAGCCTCTTTTCCCATCACCCTTCCCCAGTATGTAAACTTAGATTAAACATATTACAAACAGCTCATCTTTCTTATAATGTTCTGAATTTCCAATTTCAGCCTGCATTTGGCCCACAGCCTGCATAAATCCTTCCTCTCCATGTATCTGTTATGCAGAGATGCTGCCTGACCCGTCAGGTTACACCAGCATTTTGTGTCCATCTTTGGTGTAAACCAGCATCCTCAGTTCCTCCCGACACATTTTATCCGTTCATATGCCTTTTTAAAGGTCTGAATTGGAGAGGGAGCCAAAAGATATGAAGAAAGAGAAGAACATGGAAATGGAAGTGTCAGCTTACCAGAGCAGCCAAGTAATATAAGAAAATAACTGCAGATGCTGGTACAAATCGAAGGTATTTATTCACAAAATGCTGGAGTAACTCAGCAGGTCCGGCAGCATCTCAGGAGCGAAGGAATGGGTGACGCTTCGGGTCGAGACCCTTCTTCAGTCTGAAGAAGGGTCTCGACCCGAAATGTCACCCATTTCTTCTCTCCTGAGATGCTGCCTGACCTGCTGAGTTACTCCAGCATTTTGTGAATAAGGGCATGTAGTATGATCTGTTTCTTATGCTAAAACTAAAATTTAAATTGAAATTTACTTTGCAAATGACTACTTTCACTGTCTAATACTAATTTAAATGAAACCTTCTTGGGAACTGAGGCATTTGGGTTGGGTGTGTTTGTGTTTGATGATGGGGGGTAGTGGGAATGGGGTACTTATTCTGTGCTCAGTGTCAGTATCATTTGGGGGAGGGTGGCAGATGAAATCAGTAGGTTGGAGGGAGGAGGGTGGGGGAGGATAGGAATCAAATGACAGAGGACATCTAATGGCATTTACTTTGATGCAATACCAATCTGGCAGAGTACTGGCAAAACCATATGTTTCTTCGAGTGAGATGCTGCCTGACCTGCTGAGTTACTCCAGCATTTTGTGAATGAGCAGCCAAGTAAGGCACGTAAATAGACACAGATACGTGAGTCTGGTAATCCAGATTTTATTCTGAAACAGGCACCCGGTTAGTGAATGACAATCATGCAGAAGAGATCGGGGGTGAGAGAAAGATAACCTCTAGGAGGCTGCCATTGGATAAACTTGATTACGGGGTTTGTAGTCCCATGAAGCATTAGAAAAATGTTCCACAAGCTCAGAGATATGTGCCGTGAGTGAGGTCCCGCAGAAATGTTCTGAGTAGAGTGTCGGAAGAGGAGGTAGTGGGATTAAAGATTCCAGAACAGAACAGACAAATGTGTGGGATAAGTTGGTCAGATTCTTACAGACTATCTAAACGCATATCCAGTTACCAGCAGATGCATGGATGTTTGTCTGCCAACATAGACAAGGGCACACAGCCTGACACTTTCAAACTGGGGTATGGTGACATGATTTAATGAAGACAAATCGTACACGTGAATGTCTCTGGGAGGTTGGCGTGCTAAGGCATGTTTATGAAGGCTCATTCTGTGAAAGGCTATGGACCGTGTGCATGCTTTGAATCTGTGATCCTTAAGACACAATCACATTGCATCCTGACCAGGAAATATAACACTGGTCATTCAGTGTCAGACTGGAATTCCCTATTCAATCGTACTCGGTCAGTCTCTTAATCAGAAGGACTGATTAAGCAGTGATTCACGAAGGCTGGTCAGCATCACTTTCTCAAGGGCAAATACAGAGGGGCAGTAAAAGATGTGCCTTGCCAGCCACATCTAGATCCTGAGGAAATTAATAAATAGAAGACCCCCATAACTGTGTTACTCCTGGAAATCGGATGTCACGATCCTGATGTTTCCGGGGAGGCAGAATGCAAGGAAGTGGGGGGCCTTGAATGGGAACAACAGATGTTCTCGCTGAATACTGAAGCAGCCCAACCGAAAGCAAAATGGGCAAATCTCCTCTGTGTGTGGACTGCATGACTCACTTGTCTTCTCACAGGCACTTAGGAAAGTGACGTGTTGCGATCGTCCCATCCCAAAAATGAATAATAGAACTTTAGTTGCATTTTTGGAATTATATTTCTCAGCCAAAGCCAGTCAATTTGAAAGATTGCTGATTGTTTTGAACGTAGGTTTAGTTTCAGTTATTTCAGAGGGACAGCATGGAAACAGGCCCTTCTGGCCACTGAGTCCATGCCGACCATCGATCACCTGTTCTCAGTAATTCCACGTTATCCCTACCCTATTTATCTAACTCTAACCCTACAAATCCAGAACCAGGGGCCACAGTTTAAGAATAAGGGGTAGGCCATTTAGAACGGAGATGAGGAAAAACTTTTTCAGTCAGAGAGTTGTGAATCTGTGGAATTCTCTGCTTCAGAAGGCAGTGGAGGCCAATTCTCTGAATGCATTCAAGAGAGAGCTGGATAGAGCTCTTAAGGATAGCGGAGTCAGGGGTATGGGGAGAAGGCAGGAACGGGGTACTGATTGAGAATGATCAGCCATGATCACATTGAATGACGGTGCTGGCTCGAAGGGCCGAATGGCCTCCTCCTACACCTATTGTCTATTGTCTATTGTCTAATCCATATGTCTTTGGGTCACTGGCTGTACGGGAGAGACCTGGTGAATAATGAAAAGGGGAACCTATGGAAATTGGGCGCAGGTGAAACAAAACTGCACGGAGTCTGTGATGTGAATGTGCAGGACTTGTTGAGGTCCTGGAGAGTTGCAACAGGCTGGGCTCAGCATTGGGGAAGTTAGCAAGGCAATTGGAGGGCTAAGATGTGCAACACAGACCCATCAGCATTGAAAGGGCCTTATCCGTTCCATCAGCAGACAAATTCACATTCGCCTGCCAAATGTCCTATGCTGCTGTACTATCAGCAAGCCAACAACAACCCCAGCAAAGAAAAGATCTTTAGACAAATGGCTTCACTAAAAATTAAAATACTTGTGTGTAGGGCACATCCCCTTTTTATTTTTACAAATACTTTATTCCAAAACAAAACAAACATACAAAGTAGTAACGCGATCAAATCAAAAGCTGCCCACATCGGCAGTTTACAAACAAAACAGTTATCAAATTAAAATTCCGCCAACCTTGTCAATAACCCGTTCGACCTCCCGCGTCGACCAGCGTTTACGGAAGGCCTCCAGCACATCCCCTGGGAGTGGGTTGGTCATCAGCAGTCCATCTCACCTCTAATAAAACCAAAATGAGCACTTCTGACATTTTTTATATGTTAACTTTCCAAATGAGTGAAAACACTGGTTTTGGGATTTTAATTATTCCCTTTCTTTTTGCTGAAACAAAATGCTGAAAGTTTGTGTCTAATATTATGGGGCAGCAATATGCTGCTCTGTGGCACTTCCCCTTAGAGGACAGAGACATAGCATGGAACCAGGCCTTTTGGCCCACCATCTCCACACTGACCAGCGATCACCTGCACACTAGTTCAATCCTCGAAACTAGGGACAATCCACAGAAGCAAATTAATGTGCAAACCCACAAGTCTTTGGGATGTGGGAGGAAACCAAAGCACATGGAGAAAACCCATAGAATCATGGGGAGAACGTGCAAACACCACACACACAGCACCCAAGGTCAGGATCGAACCTGCGTCTCTGGCACTGAAAGGCAGCAACTCTACCACTGTGTCACTATGCTGCCCATTCTTCTGAATGCTCTTGCAAGGTTGAGGAAATTGATGGCTGACATCTTCTTCCTCGTAATCAGAGGATAAAATCCCTCTGCGTCAGCATTATATAATTAATTCAATACGTCCCACTGCATTACGAGGCAGAAACCCGGAACGGCACTTGTTTCTTTTATAATCGTGCAGCGTCCATGCAAGGTGCCATAAAACATTTCTTTGGTCTTTGAGTAGCTCAGTAGCTTGATGAACCACATTTGGAGTGTGCAGTGGGTGTCTGGCTGAACAGTGCAGTTATCTCTGGTGGTGAGGAGAGATGTGAAACATGCAAGCCACCATGACTGCAAGCATTCGCATGATGCATGATCTGCCTGCCAACTCTCACATCCAGCACATGCAATGAAATTAATCACTTTCAGTCAAGATATTGAATGCCAGCTGAATACCATCAATGCCGCCCATGTACTGGGGAAAGTTATCCGACCCAGTTTTCCTACCTGAAGAAGGATCTCGATCCAGAACGTCACCCATTCCCTCTCTCCAGAGATGCTGCCTGCTGAGTTACTCCACCATTTTGCTGCATTTTTCTTGCATACGCATGCTCAGAGAGTTGTGAAGCTGTGGAATTCTCTGCTTCAGAAGGCAGTGGAGGCCAATTCTCTGGATGCTTTCCAGAGAGAGTTAGATAGAGCTCTTAATGATAGCAGAGTCAGGGGATATGAGGAGAAGGCAGGAACGGGGTACTGATTGTGTATGATCAGCCGTGATCACGGTGAATGGCGGTGCTGGCTCGAAGGGCCGAATGGCCTACTCCTGCACCTATTGTCTATTGTTCCATTAAGTTCCAAGGAGCTTAGTTTTGAAGGTAGGCACAAAATGCTGGAGTAACTCAGCGGGTCAGGCAGCATCTTGGGAGAGAACGAATGGGTGACGTTTCGGGTCGAGACCTTTCTTCAGACTGATGTCAGGGGGAGGGGGCGGGACAAAGATAGAATGTAGTCGGAGACAGTAAGACTAGTGGGGGAACTGGGAAGGGGGAGGGGAAAGAGGGACTATCTGAAGTTAGAAAAGCCATTGTTCATACCACTGGGGTGTAAACTACCCCAGCAAAATATGAGGTGCTGTTCCTCCAATTTGTGCTGGGCCTCACTCTGAAAATGGAGGAGGCCCAGGACAGAAAGGTCAGGTTGGCAATGGGAGGGTCAGTTGAAGTGCTGAGCCACCGGGAGGTCAGGTAGGTTAAGCTGAGTTTTGAAATTGGATTACTACATCATGACTGTGTGGCTCATTAAATGCCACAAACCAAAGTTGAAGCTCTGCGCAGTGAATGTTAAGAGGATACCCGCCACTTCCATAACGCTGTATTTTTTAATATCATTGAGATTGCTAGAAATAACTGCTGGCATGGTCAGACCTGTTGCTCCTTTATACCCACCTGAAGACCTATACCCCTGGGAAGCTGGCCATGCAGGTTTGATGGAACTGCTGGCATAACTTACTGCCACTGAGGAAGATTACCGTTTCCTCAAAGCAGCTTTAATGCAGATGCATGTTCTCTGCACCATGTTCAATAACACAAAGAGTGGTTCATCTGCCCATTCATCTGATTTCCACCCCATGGAATTCATGGGCAAGGTTAGCAGTCGGGGCTGAACAACCCTCCCTCGCTGCCTAACTCCAAAAAGGTCTGGCTTTACCTGGAGTGCTTCTTCCCACAAGAGCTTGCAGTGTGAACAAGGGCCCCCATCCAAAACATTACCTGCCCGTTCCGTCCACTGATGTTGTCTGATCTGCTGAGTTTCCTCCACTGCTTTGTGTTTTGCTCAGGATTCCATCATCTGCCACACAAGCTTTTCACTGCGCCTCGGTACACGTGACAATAAACTAAACTCAACTGATCTGAGTTCCTTCTACTTCACACAATACTGGAGTAACTCAGCAGGTCAGGCAACATCTGAGGAGAGAAGGAATGGGTGACGTTTCGGGTCGAGACCCTTCTTCAGACTGATGTCAGGGGGGCGGGACAAAGGAAGGATATAGGTGGAGACAGGAAGACAGTGGGAGATCCGGGAAGGGGGAGGGGAAGAGAGGGACAGAGGAACTATCTAAAGTTGGAGAAGTCAGTGTTCATACCGCTGGGCTGCAAGCTGCCCAAGCGAAATATAAGGTGCTGTTCCTCCAATTTCCAGTGGGCCTCACTATGGCACTGGAGGAGGCCCATGACAGAAAGGTCAGACTGGGAGTGGGAGGGGGAGTTGAAGTGCTCAGCCACCGGGAGATCAGGTTTGTTAAGGCGGACTGAGCAAAGGTGTTGAGCGAAACGATCGCCGAGCCTGTGTTTGGTTTCGCCGATGTAAAAAAGTTGACATCTAAAGCAGCGGATACAATAGACGAGGTTGGAGGAGGTGCAGGTGAACCTCTGTCTCACCTGGAAAGACTGTTTGGGTCCTTGGATGGAGTTGAGGGGGGAGGTAAAGGGACAGGTGTTGCATCTCTACGATCCCTCTACTTGAGTTCCTTCTATCTCTGTCTAAACATTTCCGGCTTTTCAGAAATATTCGACAACATTCAAAATCTATCAAGAGCGATTAAAATTGTTAAACGTTTGCTCGTGATTTTTGAAAAATGTAAAAAGCACAAAACACTTGAAAACATCCGTATTGAGAAATTTGAACAGGAGGCAATTTAGCTAATACTCACCTTGGAAGCTTGAGAATAATTCACAAGCATTGTAATGGATGAGCAAGCACAAGATGTTCATACAGATTCCCCACCAAAAGCGAGATAAATTGTTACATGATCACACTCTCCTCCTAAGTACCCTGTGGATTCTAGCATTGCAGTGCAGTCAGCAGAGAGACGTCAACTCCTGCCCACAACTTTGGTACTTGTGCATTTGAGTAATTATCTGAGTAGCTGACAGTTAAATGGAATAATGTCAACAGTTATGTGGGTAAATAATGATATTTTCATCAAAGTCTTTGCCAATTGATTTATAATGCTCTGTCACATCATCATAGGGGTGCTGAAGTTAAGAATCGCCCCATTCCCTTTGGAGTGCATACCACATGTCCAGTATTATTACACAAATGGTGCAGGATTCTCTGGGTTGTATTGATTTTCCACTGCCTCTTTCCAATCAGTGGAATTACACGGGGGAAAAGCATGTTGCTTCTAAACAAGGTTTATGTTTCGTTTAGTTTAGTTTTGAGATACAGTGCGGAAACAGGCCCTTCTGCCCACTGAGTCCACACCGACCAGCGACCCCCGCATATTAACACTAGCCACAGCTCGCTTCCGGCCACGTGATCACATGCATATTCAATGCATTTCGACTTATGATATTTTCGGTTTCTGATGGGTTTCTCAGAACGTAACCCCATCGTAAGTTGAGGAACACCTGTACAGACAGCACCTGTCATCAGGATCGAACCTGGGACTCTGGGACTGAAAGCGCTGTAAGGCAGCAATCTACCGCTCCGCCCTGTTCTCTATAAATTCTATAGACAGTTCTCACTAATAACAATAACTTATCCATTTCAATTTTTATTTCCAGAGGAGGCAAAGGGCTACTTGTAGGAAGACAAGTAAATATCCACATTTGCTTTCTCTGTTATTAAATGTAGTCTGCTTCATGCCCATTTCATGGAATTTAGGCTTGTACTCGCTGTAATTTAGAAGACTGAGGGGGGATCATATAGAAACATATAAAATTCTTAAGGGGTTGGAGAGGCTAGATGCGGGAAGATTGTTCCCGATGTTGGGGGAGTCCAGAACCAGGGGTCACAGCTTAAGGATAAGGGGGAAGTCTTTTAGGACCGAGATGAGAAAACATTTCTTCACACAGAGAGAGTGGTGAGTCTGTGGAATTCTCTGCCACAGAAGGTAGTTGAGGCCAGTTCATTGGCTATATTTAAGAGGGAGTTAGATGTGGCCCTTTTTGCTAAAGGGATCAGGGGGTATGGAGAGAAGGCAGGTACAGGTTACTGAGCTGGATGATCAGCCATGATCATATTGAATGGCGGTGCAGGCTCGAAGGGCCGAATGGCCTACTCCTGCACCTATTTTCTATGTTTCTATGTTTCTATGTTTTTCCTTCTTTTGAGATACTTAAATGTATGCTTCATTAGATGTCCAAATAATAACATCAACCAACTTTGAACTTACAGGGCAACATAAATATCTATGTGCAGGAAGAAATGACTGCATCATTGACAAAATCCGCAGGAAGAACTGTCCAGCCTGCCGCCTCAGGAAGTGCTATCAAGCTGGAATGGTGTTGGGAGGTAAGAGAAAAAAGTTCTTCGATTTAAGTCAAAACAGGTAAATCTGATCTAATATATTTTGCATCCTATCAAGATTGTATTGAACACTTTGATGTATATGTGTAGAATTATAAGCGAATGCGTATTATTTTATGATGTTAAAATTATATCCTTTGCCCAGTGATCCTGTAATTTGTACACGGAGACTGGTATTGGTAGTAAGCGGTATATTTCACTGAATGGTTTAACGTTTTCTGCTAATGTTCTCCAGTGTGCCGTGTCATCTATAGTGCACATTTTCAAGGGTGTTCTGTACAAATAAGGTAAATATATTTATGGTCACAAAGTGCAGCATAAATATTAACAACATGACAAATTGCACCCTAGCCTGGTGAAGCCCTATCACCTAATACCAATGTGGTATCATTACTGAAAGTGCACAGACTTAGAGAAAAATGAGGGTGTGCCACCCATTGAATTTTCAATATTTTCACAATTCCATTTTCTAAGAATAAAATGAGAACAAAAAAGTTGCATGAATAAGAGGGATCCAAATGTGTCTTTGGCATCGTAACATTTTGAGGGGAGCTCTGTGAGAAATTGATGGAATTCTGAAACAGATTTTTTTTTTTTAAATGCGTTCATTATGATCTGTGAATGTAATTGTTTACCCTCTGGAAGCCTGGATTCTGATGTCAAAGTAAATCTGGTTGAATATTGCAATTTTCAAATTCACCTCGGAATATTCAGTATTAGATCAGACTAACTTCAGAGAGATTGCAATTGTTACACCATTTTCCAGAAGGTGGCTTGTGGTTCACTTAGAATAAACTGGACATAATTCTTGCAATTAGTGTCTATTTGAAGGCAACCTGGCTTATTTGGGCCTCGAGGGTTAGAATGGCCTTTTAAAAATAAAAATAAAAGTGAATTGTATTGTGTAAGGGGAACATTTTCCTGTGTATTATTTATGTACATGTATGAAATACCATTTTGGAAATCATGGCAGTTGTTTATGCTCCTCCTTTTTGCATGAACTGATGATACCAGTGACTGGAAGAGAGAGGTTGGCAGTGAATAGGTAGGTACCTTTTAACAAAAAAACTCCAAAATTCTATGCATTCCCCCCGTAGTTCTGCTCGTGTCCAAAAGGGGTCTTTGCTTGAGTTAGCTGGTTATCTGGTGAAGTTTGGATTCAGTTTATCAGATTGACTCATTGCATTTATACCGGCCCCCCTTGCATTTCATCAACCAGAGGCGAGGGATGTTAGTGAGCAACTGTGGTGATGCTGGTCGACTTTCACTGTTGTAATCTGGAGGGATGCATGTGCCAGTCACCTTCCACAAAGTAAAGCCAGCTAATGCTTTTCTATTGAGAGAAGTGAAAAGGTACCAAATTACAAAACAGGTTTTTGTTCAAATTGAAAGTTAACGATTAACTGCTAATGACCCATGAGTAAAGGCACCACTCAAAGTAGCCATTACAAGATGCAAAATCAATTCCTGACCTGTGCTGAATTTTTTGTAATGACAGGGAAATGTTTCATAACCCAGTCCAGCGAAATTATTGCATCTGAAATTCAAAATGCCTCACGAGAGCAAGGATCCTCATTCATACTCTTACTAGGACATGTACCCATTTTCCCACCTTGCCAACACGAAGCCTCAAATGTGCACTAGCTGTTTTTTTTTGTGTTTCTCAGAGCTGAGCTCTTTGATGTTGTGCAGCTTGGATTGGGACTGTCAGCACACACTGTACTCTCAAACCTGAACAGCTGACAGAGCAGAGGGAGACTTTATCCCCTTTCTCAGGGTTAAAGAACTAAACTCAAACTTGGATTGCAGAAGATGAACACAGTGTGCTTCATACACACACCACTGTGTACCATGTGTTAATGTTTAACAGTGAATTATTTTAAAAAGCAGTTCATTTTCAATGAACAGAACAGAGCCATCTTTGCAAAGAATACATCTAGTAAGATTAGAGGCTTCTTGGATAAAAGAGGGCTGTTTCCATCATGCAGAATAATTTACTATAAATATGTCTGAAGAAAGGTCTCGACCAGAAATGTCACCCATTCCCTCTCTCCTAGATGCTGCCTGACCTGCTGAGCTATTCCAGCATTTTGTGATACCTTGATTAAATATTAGATTCCTCTTGATTAACATGACAGTGGTTGCTAACTTCAATGTCTTCATGGCTAGCCCGCATAATCTGCCATTTATTTGTCATCCAAATCAATTACAAACATTTTTAGCAAAATGTAACTTCAGGAACTAGATCAAAATCAGTATAGTTCTAGGGCATACCCTTTTCTGATATCTTTATATTTTTGACCAAACATTAACTATAATCCGAAGTTTAACATCACCTTGTTACCTTATGAAACATGAGCATCTTAATCGAACTGATTCACACTTTATTAATGGTGCCCTGCACCATGGATTCTGGGCATGGAAAATGGATTAGTATTCTGGGTGGATAAGATCAAATATCCAGGATATTTTCAGGATTTATCCAGGATTTTCAGGATAAATCCTGAAAATTCCAGGATTTTTTTCCTGGATTCCAGGATTTTTTTGTGACCAGTTTGCCATGTGCCATGTGTTTTTGTTACCACCCTTTACAGATGTAATTTTCTTTATTCTCGGACCCATTGTTTCTTTGCAAAGCACTTGAAAATTAATTGAATCAAATTAAGTACATTTTAGTGAGTCAGAGCCATGATGGAAAATCACATTTAACATACTAACCATTTCTTAACATCTGCTTCCAGTGATCAAGGTTCCACATTGATAACGTATATCCATAACATTACATGTTGTGTCAAAATTGTTAGAAGTAAGGTTTTGCTTTGTCAATCACAAAGCAAACTGTAGAAAATAAAAGAGTTCTGAAAGGAGATCAGAGCAACTTGATCAGAATATCTTATCTGTAGGTCATGCTTTATAATCCTGTTGGTATGGTAAAATAAATACACAGTGACCAAGGTCTATAGTAGGTAAATTTTGAATATATTATTATCCAATAACATAAATAAGCTTGTTTTATATGCTCAGCGGTAAGGAGTGTATTATGTTAATAGTCTGTATGCATAAGCTTAGACCAGACTATTTGAGACATATGTCACGATAATCAACAGCAAATAATGAAGACCATTGCACACTTGATCTGCTCCCCTTGCCAAACCCACTTCGACCCTCAAATTACAAATAATTTAAAATAATCACAGCCTACTTCATAAATCCTGAACTACTAACAGAGGAATTTGACTGTGTGAGCACACTAACCTACTAATTTAATGTTTTATACGGATTTACTGGGACTCTAAGGTGGCAGTAGTGCCTCACTGGAATCAGAATAGATCAGGAGTACAAGTTGAACATCATTGCTTTTTATACCTTGTGCTGAGGGGGCCAGGTCAATAAAGTTTGACCCGAGTGTGAGCTTCATTGTGATCTGTTTGTTCAGTCTGTGAAATCCAAGATCATGTTTTCAGGGTTGGACTCTGCCTTAGGTCTTGATTTTTCGATAGAAAATAGGAGATTAATTGTTTTATTAGATAAAATATTAGATAATTGGACAGGCTGTCACAAATCCATGCTAGTTGCTTGAAGGAGTTTTTTCCAACAAGGTTAACTGTATTTTAATCGTGAATGTTACCATCATTGAGGGAACAGTTTATTGTTCTATTGATAAACCCCCACTGGACACATTCACCAAGTCATCCATGAACTACCCAAGTTAACACCGTTGGTGTGCTTGAAAGGAACATCAAGCACAACTTGAATTTGTAGAACTTTTAAAAGTACCAAAATATTCTAAGATGCTTCCTAAATGTTACATCAGATCCAAAACTGACATCTGTCCAAAAGTCTATACATTAGGAAAGATGTTACTAAAACTTTGGTCAAATATATTGATTTTAAGAAATGTTCAAAAAGTGAAAAACCAAAGAGACTGGAAGGTTGAGAGAGGGCTATCCAGAGTGGAGGCATTCAAGAGAGAGCTAGATAGAGCTGCATTCAAGAGAGAGCTAGATAGAGCTCTTAAGGATAGCGGAGTCAGGGGGTATGGGGAGAAGGCAGGAACGGGGTACTGATTGAGAATGATCAGCCATGATCACATTGAATGGCGGTGCTGGCTCGAAGGGCCGAATGGCCTCCTCCTGCACCTATTGTCTATTGTCTATTGTCTATAATGAACTGCAGATAGTGTCTGTATTGGTGGGGAAATGAAATTTGAGCATCTAACTACTGTGATAGTCTGCATGGAATCAAGGCATTGGCTAACGATGGTTTATATTCCTAAAGGAAGAGTTAGTTTATCAATCCCCCAGTGCATTACAAGGAACAAACTTGTGTGAATGTGAGCTCTTCATTTCAACATTATTTGCAAAGAAATTGAAATAGCCTCCCTTCAATTAATGTCCATATGGTTTTGACAACAAATAGATAGTGAATGTAAAAATGCAAAATACCTATGACACCTAAGTTAGGCAGCAGTTGACAATGGCAATATTATTTCACAGACTGACTCAGTCCATTTAGGGACTGGGAAGTCAGTGGTATAATCGATAGTAAAACAGTGAAATCCCTGCAGCAGAACGTTATTATAGTTTTTTCTGGTCCCACATTGTTCTGGATACAGTTTGAAAGAGGTAACCCAGTACCAGATTTAAATACTCAAGCTAAAAATGCATTCATCTAATTGAGGAAGGTTTTCATTTGAGAAATTGTATGACGTTGCACATGGGTAATCTTATAGAGATGTACAAAATCATGAGAGGAATAGATCGGGTTGACGTAGTCTCTTGCCCAGAGTTGGGAAATCGGGAAGCGGAGAACATAGGTTTAATGTAAAGGGTTAAAGATTTAATAGGAATCTGAGGGGTGATTTTTTGATACAAAGGGTGGTGGGTGTGTGGAACGAGCTGCTGGAGGAGGTAGTTGATGGTGGAACTGTTGTAGCGTTTAAGAAACATTTGGACAGGTACATGGATCGGACAGGTTTAGAAGGATATGGGCCAAACGCAGGTAGGTGGGACTAGTGTAGATGGGACATGTTGGTCCGTGTGGGCAAGTTGGGCCGAAGGGCCTGTTTCCACGCTGTGTGACGCTATGACTATAACATTTACTTTGCAATGTGACATAGGTACATTTGAAGAAAGATGATGAAGGAAATACAGGGGGACCAACTGTGCAATATGTGGTTTTCTTTCCTCCACACATATTATGCATGCAGGCTTGGCCCATTGACACAGCGCATCCCGGGAAGTTTCTTCCATGATTTTGGTCCACGCAGAAGCAGGCTTTTGTTATTTAGAGGAAACCTCTCTGAGCAGCTGCCCGTCCCTGAGTCCAACTCCTGGGATACTCCCTCACTACATACTCAGCTGTCACTGGGCGGCATGGTGGCGCAGCGGTAGAGTTGCTGCCTTACAGCGAATGCAGCGCCGGAGACTCAGGTTTGATCCTGACTACGGGCGCCGTCTGTACGGAGTTTGTACGTTCTCCCCGTGACCTGCGTGGGTTTTCTCCGAGATCTTCGGTTTCCTCCCACACTCCAAAGACGTACAGGTATGTAGGTTAATTGACTGGGCAAATGTAAAAATTGTCCCTAGTGTGTGTAGGATAGTGTTAATGTGCGGGGACCACTGGGCGGCGCGGACTCGGTGGACCGAAGGGCCTGTTTCCGTGCTGTATCTCTAAAATCTAATTTTTTTTTTTAAATCCTCACTATGATCCCAAAATCCCCCCACATCCCTGGTTAATAACCATCACCTTGATATCCCCCCTCCACCCCATCACATCTCTACTCCCCCAATCCCCCAAAACATTGAACCAAACCCTGTAACCTCCTCCCCGGTAGCCGTTTCCCTCCCACAATAACAACTAGACCCGACACTTATGTCCTGCTGTTCCCCCTCTAATGATGCCCAATCTTTCCCTTCACCCTAACCTCTTGCCCTGTCTCCTCCTCTTCCTCTAATGCCCATGGCTCATCAGTCACTTACCTTCCTTACATTGGAGCACCTGAAGGTAAGGCCTCTGAGTGCGTGGAATGCACAAGGCCCATTCTGTAATGCACAGCATCTTGAACGTCGAGTATCAGAGTATTTAGCAGTGCCAAGCCTTCAAACAAAATATCTGTCGGCAAAGGCAAACTGCCAAATTAGTAGGCCTTTATAGGCAACATGGAGTTTCTTACTCATAGTACCTTCTCACTCATAGTATTTTCACTGTCTTCAAATGCCTGTGTTTTGAATCCTAGAATATCTTCTGATAGTACAAGGAGCAGAGGGAGGGAGGGCCCAGGAGGAAAGGGCAATGCAGTTGGTGAAGTTGATTCATCCAGTAATCTAAACTGCAAATGCACGAAATCTGCAACAAAAATTAAAATCACTAGAAATACTCAGCATTTCAGTCAGCTTTCATGGAGAATCAACATTTCGGGTCAGTGACTCTTCAACATCTTGCTTAATGTTCAGTGTGCTCCTAAACAGAATCATGTCAGATTAAATGCTACTGCCACCCTGCACGAGGCAAGGAAGTTCATCAGGGCTGCTTCTTCCTGCCACTTCATTGGCATTTTGCCCATACCTCCATCAAATGACTGACGCGACACAAAACGCTGGAGTAACTTAGCGGGACAGGCAGCATCTCTGGAGAGAATGAATGGGTGACGTTTCAGGTCGAGACCCTTCTTCAGTCTCACCCGTTCCTTCTCTCCAGAGATGCTGCCTGTCCCACTGAGTTACTCCAGCATTATGTGTCTGTCTTTGGTATAGACCAGCATCTGCAGCCCTTTCCTATACAAATGACCGATGGAGTGGGAGCAGTTCTGAGGAATTTCCCAGCCATTATTTCTATGACCGGGTCAGAAGTACTTTAACTGCAACAGTGAGTAAAAAAAGTGAGGTTATTTGATGAATGATGGCCGACACTTTACTGATGTTACAAATTCTCTCAGCTCCACAGACCACAAAGTTACAGGATGATTTCACATAGGAAGGCAAGTAATCTCACTGTGAGAGATTCCTCACAAAGTCTTCATCCATTCAAATGGTTTCTAAGTGCCTTCCAGATGAATGGGGGAAGAGGTGGATACTGAGATGTCAGAGGTTTTTGAGTGCCGTGCCACTTATTTCAGTGAGCGCTTTGCATCACTCCTCATTTATTTGCATTCTGATACTGCTGGTCCTTCCAACATTGCCAATTCAATACCTAGTTTTCACACTGAGTCTTTCAGGCTCTCTTTAAATAGAAGGGCTAAAGAGAATGGCCCTTTGCTTCCACAGCTCACTAATTTTATTTTGGCCACATGCCAGTAAGTTGTGTTAGATAAATGCACTCCAGCTTTTTGCCTGACAAACATATCCTTCAATGGTTGTATGCCTGCTGGCTACTGACTACTGAAGGATACTCTGGACTTCAGTTCTTCTCTCCCTCCATCTGCTGCTTGGTCAGAGGCATGGATTGCTGCAAAGAGGAGAATTCTCCTTTGCTGTGACACTGTGCTGTGAATTGTAATACTTCCTCGGAAGAAACAGGGATATTTCCCTGTGTTTCTGCTCCAGGACATTTCACTTGTTTAGACCCAAAACCTTTCCTTCCTGTGTTATCGAGTCCGCAAGAACATTTTTTTTCACTGGAGTTCCCCCCTTCTATCAGTCATGATACTGACCAGGTTTCTGATTCCTGTTTAGAAGTGCTGGGAACTTACTAACCTGAGGGGAGTTTGGAGTTGCAATATTTACATTTACTGGGGATAAAAGAGTTAAATCATGGGATCAATTGGATGCATTAGCTTTCATTTACTAGATTAATGAGAGATCTTCTTCTTTCGTGTCCATCACCCACGTTTCAAATGTTGACATCGCTGTTATTATCCGTCCTGAAAAGGACGCAAGCTTCCGGCGACAATCAGTGGGAGCCGCCACTTGTTACAGTAGATGATGGTGGTAGCAGAATTAGCTCAGGACACTTCCAGTTTCCAGCCCCGCGACTTCCAGACGCTTCTGCTATGGGGCCAATGGGTGATAATTTGAGGTACCGTGACTGTAGGATTCAATCAATTCTGTATGTAGGGATAAAATATTTATGTAAGTAGACAGTCCTGTGCGAAGAGATAGGGGCTAAAGGTTAGTGCTTCTTTGTTTAGGGGTGATGTCAGAATATGGTTCACACTAATTGTATTGTTAAACTGGAATATTATGCCCCAAAAAACTGCTAGGCTTAGATTAATAGGAAATATCAATTTCGAGATTGATAGCTTCTTGCTACCCTAAAGTATAAGGAGTTATAGCATCAAGGCAAGCAAATGGCATAATGCCATAGACCAAACTTATTAACTTCATAGGTGCATAAGTCATAGGAGCAGAAGTAGGCTATTCTGCCCATCGAATCTGCTCCGTCATTTATCACGGCTGATCTATCTTTCCCTCTCAACCCCATTCTCCTGCCTTCTTCTCATAACCTTTGACACCCTTACTAATCTAGACGTAAAGATTTATAGGTCAGTTGGCCTCCATAGATTGTCCCCAGGTGTGTGGGGAGTGGATGTGAGAGTGGGATAACAGTGAACATGTGTGGACGACTGATCGATGGTCGGCATGGACTTGGTGAGCTGAAGGGCCTGTTCACATGCACAATCTGTGGAATTCTTTGCCACAGAAGGCTGTGGAGGCCAAGTCAGTGGATATTTTTAAGGCAGACATAAATAGATTCTTGATTAGTACAGGTGCCAGAGGTTATCAGTTTAAGGATAAGGGGGAAGTCTTTTAGGACCGAGATGAGAAAGTTTTTTTTCACACAGAGAGTGGTGAATCTGTGGAATTCTCTGCCACAGAAGGTAGTTGAGGCCAGTTCATTGGCTATATTTAAGAGGGAGTTAGATGTGGCCCTTGTGGCTAAAGGGATCAGGGGGTATGGAGAGAAGGCAGGTACGGGATACTGAGTTGGATGATCAGCCATGATCATATTGAATGGCGGTGCAGGCTCGAAGGGCCGAATGGCCTACTCCTGCACCTATTTTCTATGTTTCTATGTTATGTGGAGAAGGCAGGAGAATGGGGTTAGGAGGGAGAGATAGATCAGCCATGATTGAACGGCGGAGTAGACTTGATGGGCCGAATGGCCTAATTCTACTCCTCTTCCTTATGACCTTATGAGTGATGGGAGAAGCTCAAAGGGATAAATAGTCCATTTGTGTTCTAATTTCCCTCGCTCAGTTGCAGGATCACTAGCACCAAAGGCAGGCCGGGTCAGTTTGGCCAATGTTGTGTCCTCTTGGCACGGAATCAACTCCGAAAAAAAAATAAGCTGGCAAATATGCATCAGTGAACACTCAATGAAAAAGGTTGTTTCGCACTAGTAGGAATGAGCATTGACTGCAGCTTGAAAGCAACCGGTACAAAGCCTTGCCAGAAAAGCTGAGGTTTTAAAGTTAAAAACCAACTTCTGGTGGCCTTTTCTGATTTTGATTTTAATGATTGAAAAGTAAATGGCAATGGAAATGTTTCCTCTCGGGATTTTGTCAACACGGGTTGGGTTCTTCACATTCTTTGACTTAACAATGTGAATAAACAATGAAAGCAGCATGGGCTTCGATGGAAAGCATTCTCAGCTATTGAGCAATGCTGAATAGTAGCATTTTCAGAGCACCATTGCACATTGGAGAATTTTATTTCCCATTTAGACAGAAGCAAAATTCCAAACCTAACCAAGCAACTCAACGAAGAGTGAAATACAAAGTGTTGGGGGAACTCAGCGGGTCAGTCAGCATCTGTGGATGGAATAGACAGGTGACTTTTCAGGTTGGAGCCCTTCTTCAGGCTGAGTTATTGCAGTACTTTGTGCTTTGCTCAATATTCCAGCATCTGTAGTCCCTTGCGTCTCTAACTAAATGCTGAAACACTTTTGGCCCATGACTCCATGAAGGTCTCTCATTATATTAGAAATTAAAATAATGGATTTTTTTTTTAGACTTTAGAGACTCAGCACGGAAACAGGCCATTCGGCCCACGCAGCCCACGTCGACCAGGCATCACCTGAGATACTAGCACTATCCTACACACTAGGGTCAATTTACAATTATACCGAAGCCAATTAATCTTAAAAACCTGTACGTCTTTGGAATGTGGCAGAAAACTGGAGCACCCAGAGAAAGGCCATGCAGTGACAGGGAGAAGGTACAGACTCTGTGCAGACAGCACCTCGAGTCAGGATCAAACCCGGGTCTCTGATGCTGTAAGGCAGCTTTCCTATCGCTGCACCACTGTGCTTTTGAATCTACTGTTCTTGTCTCATATCTTGGTTTCTTCCTCCTGTGGATTTTGCTGACAGTAGATCATGTCAATGTCAAATTCGGTGGAGCTTCTTTCAATCTTGTCCAGGAAGAACATAAGTATGCTTTATCAAGAGAGAACAGTTAAATGAAACGGCCTAATTGTAAGAGTGCAGCTTACAATTTTGATAAAATCTTTTCATTTGGATCATTATAGTTTGGATGCAGTCTCTTCATTCGAGTCATCATCACTGTTCATGACTTTTATCCGGTATGATCGCAAAGCCAAATGGGAATTGTCAGTTGCAACACTTCTAAATCACCTCATCGTGAATTAATTCGCAAGCACCTGAGAGATGGCTGCTTTCAAAACTGGATAAGAGTAAAGACTAATTTACTTGACTTGGTAAAATTGTAAATTGTCCCCAGTGTGTAGGATAGTGCCAGTGTACGAGGATCGCTGGTCGGCGCCGACTCAGTGGGCTGAAGGGCCTGTTTCAGCACTGTATCTCTAACTAAGCATTGAAGACAGAGCTAGACAGAGCTCTTAAGGATAGCGGAGTCGGGGGGTATGGGGAGAAGGCAGGAACGGGGTACTGATTGAGAATGATCAGCCATGATCACATTGAATGGCGGTGCAGGCTCGAAGGGCCGAATGACCTACTCCTGCACCTATTGTCCATTGTCTAGTGTCTAAACTAAACTAAACTAATTCCAATTTCAGTTGTCAGTAAGAATTTCACTGACAGATATATAAGGTTTCAGTAAGCACTGCAAACAATTTTTCAACAGTGAATTGGTTGGAAAAATGTAATCTGTCAAAAAGGTGCACTCGGAATTGGAAACGAGAAATCATCTCTCAATATTCTTTTTAGAAATTAAGGGTAAGATTTAATATGGTGCTTATGGTGTTCCTTCCCTTTCACAACGACAGCATGGAAACAGGCCCCCTTAAATTCCCTATGGAAAATTTACTGTGAATGCTCTCATTTTCTGTTCTATTAGGTGACCTGTTCATAAAATCAACACTTTTACTGGACATTGAAGCTGAAAAGTCACATGTTTCAATAATTTGTTTAATGAATTGATTCTCATTGTTAGCGCTCTTGCTATTTCATACAGTTTGCATTTTATTCATGTAAACTGAAACAGGAGAAAACTGTTTTGCAGCATTGCTGACAGGGATGTTGTATAGATCTCGAACCTGGGAGACACGGAGGTGCAGCTGGTCGAGCTACTGCCTCACAGTGCCAGAGAGCCAGGCTCGATCTTGATCTTGACTGCTGTCTTGTGGAGTTTGCACATTCTTCCAATGACTGCGTGGGTTTCCCCCGACTGCTCTGGTTTCCTCCTGCATCCCAAAGATGTACGGGTTTGGAGGTCAATTGGCCTCTGTGAATTGCCCCCCAAGTGCGTAGGGTGGATGAGAAAGTGGGATAACATAGAACTAGTGTGAATGGGAGGTGGATGGTTTGTGTGGACTCGGTGGGCCAAGGAGCCTGTTTCTATGCTGCATCTCCAAACTAAAAAAACTGGCCTTGATCTGAATGGCATGGTCGGCTATTTTAAAGATCAGTTAAGGATCACTCAGAATACTACAAGTCTGAAATCACATGTTGGCCAGAGCAAGTAAAGGCAACACATATCTTTCACGAGGGGGGAGTAGATCCATGAGGATAGTATTTACATACACTACCAAAAGCCATAAGTCGAAAGGAACCAATACAGAACAAAAGGGAAATACAGACAAATACTCAGTGCACAAATTTAAGACACAACATGCTGGAACAACTCAGCGGGTCAGGCAGCACCTCTGGAGAAAATTGATAGGTGACATTTCAAGTCTTCAGTCTGGTTGTATTGGGGGGGAGAGAAAGCTGGAAGAGAGGTGGAGGCAGAACAAAGCCTGGCAAGTGATAGGTGTATACAGATGGGAGTGGTTTAGTTTGGCAGATGGGTTGGACAAAGGCCAGAAGTGAAAAGACACAAAGTGTGAGATAAGGATCGAGGGGACATCAAATGTAAAACTGGAGGAAGGAATATAGATGGAAGGGTGTGGGAGAAGTGGAAAGAGAGAAATGGGTGTGTGTATCGAGGTGGGGCACTGGGAAGAGTGCGGGGAAAAGTTGGGGATGGGGAGATGTGGGGATGTTAGTTCCCTAAAATTGGAGAATTCAATGTTCATACTGTTGGATTGTAAGCTACCGAAGCAGAACATGAGGTGCCGTTCATCCAGTTTGCATGTGCCCTTCCAGGTGAAACAAAGGTTCACATGCACCTCCTCCGACTTCATCCACTGCATTCAGTGTTCCCGACGTGGCCTCCTTTATATTGGCGAGACTAAGTGTGGACTAAGTGACCATTTTGCCGCTCGCTTGCACTCGGCTTTCCAAGGGCTGCTGGATCTCCCACTTGCATCCACGTTAACTTGTCTTCTCGTTCCCATGCTGACCTTTCTGTCCTGGGCCTTCTATATCGACAGAATGAGGCCTGGTTGAATAGCACTTCATGTTCCGCTTGCATAGCTTACTACCCATTGGTATAAACATTGAATTACCAACATCCCACCCCCACTCTCTTCCCCCTTTCCCCCCCCCCTCAACTTTCTTCCCTATGCCACACCTAATTGCACACCAATTTCCCACTTTCCACTTCCCATTCCACCCATATTCCTTCCTGGCTTCTTATTTAACACTTCTGTTCCCCACATCACACCACCCTTTGTCTTTTCACCTCTGACCTTTGTCCAGCCGTCTACTAATCACAAACCCTCCTCACCTGTACACACCTATCCTTTGCCATGCTTTGTCGCATCCCCACCTCTCTTCCAGCTTTCTTCCCCCAATTACACTTAAGCTGACAATGGGCCCGACCCGAAACGTCACCTATCCATGTGCTCAAGATATGCTGCCTGAACCGCTGAGTTACTCCAGCACTTTGTGCTGTTTTGTAAAACTTGCATCTGCAGTTCCTCACGTTTACACTCATCACAATTTTTTAATACAATTAGAAACTTCATGGTCAAAGTCTGTTGAGCATTTCTGCGTTCATTTGCTTGTTCATGCATGGTGCTCTGCTTCCCTTCAAATGGATAGCTATTTCTCCATGTGTATTAGTCTGACTGAAATTGCTACTGAGATAGCCCAGGTAGATGGGAATAACTTTTATAAAGAATCCTCCAACATTCCTGGTGCCAGGGCTTTAACTTTAGAATCTATTTAATTAACTGAATTTAAAAGCCTCTGTTTTATGTGTTAGGATTTGAACAGCATCTCTGGATCATCAGACTGGGCTCTGGATGTCCACCTCAATAGCTTGTGTATTACGTTACTAGGCTGCGTCCTAGGAAATGGATGACGAGTGGGATTAACATTAGAGCTGTAGCGGTTAAAAACTTTGTTTCTTCCGTGTGTGCTGCAATTTTGACACTGGCAGCAGGTCATTTCATTGTTCGATCGGGCAGGATAGGCAAGCAATGCTGCTGACATATTTTATATTGATGTCAGGTATATGTGAAACGTGTTTTATTCCATGAGTCTGAGATGCAAAGGAGCTTAACGACCCCGCTTTCAACATGAACTGCAGCTGGGGCACCTTGTGCCAACTCACTGTACTAAATTACACTTTGCTGACTCCTGCTGTGACTGAAAAATGAAATTATCTTGCCAAGAAAAAGAAATTAAGTTGTCTGTAAACAAGGACGTAGGAGTTGATTGTGCATTGTGACATGGCTGCCGACTTCTCATGTATTGATTGAATTGAAAGAGACAGCATGCCATTGTTAAACTTTCGACGTACATCTGAATTGACGTCCCCTATGAGAAATGAACTCGTATAACACGGCAGTGCATATTTATTAAGATACCTTTACCTAGGCAGCCATTCAAGTGCACCCAGATGAGTGTGTTTGATGGTCGTTGCTGCTTTGTCTTCAGATTATTTCAGTCACGGATCCATCCTTGCAAATTATGGAGATATCGCACTCCAGAGGCATTTGGCCCAAATGAAAATAAAGGGTTGCACATTTTTTTAAAAGAAGTTGTCCTCATGACCAAGGACAACATGGAGAATTTGGGTGGGAGTGGGTGAAATGGGAATGAAGAGGGACAGAGAGAATTAGACGAAGGGTTGTGAAATGGAATCATGTTGGTAAGCAAAGTAAGGGGCTGGGACGTGAATGTGGAATAGAGTGGGAAGAGTTTGTAGATTGCATTACTAATGCGGGTTGGGACTCTGAGAAGGGGCTTCTTGATAGTCGGTGCTTTGGGGAAAGAGTGGTTAACAGAAAGACGTTGTGGTCATGGATAATCAAAAGGTCTGGTCCCTGATTGATAGGGATTGATAGTGGGGTATTGGATTGGTTTGTCTGGACCTGGCCTCACAAGAATTATGGGCAGTCATGCTGATTCAGAATACCAAGAGCCGATGATTGTTGAACAAGGGAAGAATGATGGGTGGGAGTTGGGATTTGGTGACATGTTTTGAGAGATAGGCTCAAATCCTCAAAAATCGTCATAGACCCTTTGTTTGGGGGTCTCCATTCAGCACTTCAGTTTAAAAGCCGGGGTGTTCTCGTGATAATATCAGCCTGGGGGAAGTCTGTCCCAATTCTCCCACATTACTTCAAAAGGAATAAAGCCAGAAAATTAACATAGAAACGTAGAAAATAGGTGCAGGAGGAGGCTATTAAGCCCTTCGAGCCAGCACCACCATTCATTGTGATCATTGCTGATCATCCACAATCAGTAACCTGTGCCCAACTTCTTTCCATATCCCTTGATTCCACTAGCCCCCAGAGCTCATCTAACTCTTTCTTACATTCATCCAGTGATTTGGCTTCCACTGCCCTCTGTGGCAGAGAATTCCACAAATTCACAACTCTCTGGGTGAAAAAGTTCCTTCTCATCTCAGTTTTAAATGGCCTCCCCTTTATTCTAAGACTATGGTCCCTGGTTCTGGACTCCCCCAACATTGGGAACATTTTTCCTGCATCTAGCTTGTCCAGTCCTTTTATAATTTCATATATCTCTATAAGATCCCCTCTCATCCTTCCAAACTCCAGTGACTACAAGCCTAGTCTTTTCAATCTTTCCTCATATGACAGTCCCGCCATCCCAGGGATCAATCTCGTGAACCTACGCTGCACTGCCTCAGTTACAAGGATGTCCTTCCTCAAATTAGTATTCGATTCTGGATGCAGGTCAGGCAGCAACAATGCAAAGAGAATTAGAGATAAGATTTCAAGTCGTTCTGACTTGAGACGTTGACTCTGTTTCTCTTTCCACAGATGCTGCCTCACCTGCTGAGTCTTCTCAGACCTTTTAACTTCAGATTTCTTGCATCTGCAGTATTTTGGTTTCCATATTCCCCCAAAAGGAGTTTTGTAAATGTCCTGTGATGACTCAGCAGTAATTATATCAAATATGCAAGGGTGAATTACTTAGGGAAGCGATGGTTGGATTTCTAGAGTGATGTACAAGGACCTGGAGATTATCATTAATGTATTTCATGCCAGTTAAAGTGAAGTGTTAATCACAGAGCAGTGAGAAAAAAATAATCTTAAAGAATCTCGATCTCCATGATGACTGATAAAAGAAAACAGAGCGACTTTATTAAAAAATTGTTTGCTCACAAGTATTGAAATGAGTTTGAAATTATATCTAATTAGAATCTAGAAAATAGATTTATTTAATGTCAATTCCCATGGTAGTGACAACGCCAACTAGAAATTAAAAATGAAATCTAGAAATGTCATGTGGCCAACAGAACAAATGATTGCCAACTCTGAAGTCAAAGCTTGTTATTCAAATATTTATCATTCTGAATCTTATTCTTGAAACTGCATTACTCAAGTAATGAAACTCCTCTCCTGCCCAAATTAACTTTTCCACTCAATAATGTTATGACTTAAACATGTTTTCAAGAGATTAATTTTTCCTCTCACTTGAACTTTGATGAAAGATCAGCCACAATTTGCACAGACTGAGCCTTTTTAGTGCACAGCATTATCCCAAAGTGCTTCCCACAAACTCGAGCGAAAATCGACGCCGCAAAGGAGGAGGCATTTAGATAAAAGGATGGATGACTAAGAGCTTAGTCACAAGAAAGCAGTAGGTGTGAAGGAGAAGAGAGCGATGGAGTTTTGTGAGGTATTATTCGAGCTCTTAAAGGCCACTGAAGGCAGACCACCTCTGGTGGGATGAAGGAAGTTGCGACTGTACAAATGGGGGAGCTGCAGTTCCAAGGCTCTCGAGTTCTGGAGGAGGTCATAGCCATAAGGAAAGCCGTGACCAAACAAATATCTTTGCACATGCTGATGACAATTTGGAAATTGTTGTGTTTTGTTGATCATAAGCCAATATCGCTGAGTAAGCACACGGACGCTGGTTGACTGCAATGTACGGTTGGTTATGGTGTAGGCAGCTGAGTTTCGCATGTTCAAGTTTGTAGAGGCTTGGAGGCTGAGGAGGGGAGAACTGGAATAATTAACCCTTCATCGGGATTTCAGCAGCAGAAGGGATGAAACAGGGGCAATAATTTGCATTTTACCTCGGATGGGAGTAGCCTATCTTTGTGGAACAATATTTAGGCTGAAAGATCCACCTCACCGTGCGCTTGACTAGGCAGGCTTGTGAACATGGACACGCTAAGCCTCCTTAGAGAGTGAGAGGGGTAGATTCAGAGGAGGAAGAACTGTTTGTGCCAGAAGCCTTTAACAGTCCAATTGGTCATGTTTAATTGGCTGAAGCACTTGATGGCGCTGGGGTACAGAGAGGTTGAGGGAACGGGCAGTGAGACACAGCTAGACATCAGCAGCATGAAGAGCAGCACAGTGTGGCAGAGCTGCTGCCTCACAGCGTCAGAGACCTGGGCTGGATCCTGTTCTCGGTTGCTGTCTGCGTGTGGTTTGAACGTTCTCCCTGCGACTGTGCAGGATTTGAGTTTCCCACCACATCTCGAATACGTGTGGGTTTGTAGGTCAACAGGTCTCTAAATTAACAAACCTGTCATTCATTGTCTTTTAAAAAAAAGTTTTCTGAGAATTTTGCTGAGGTGGAGCAACCGGAAAAATAAAAGTGAAAGATTGGGAGCCAAGGTTAAAGTCAGAGGGAGTCTGCAGGTGATGGTGCAGATGCATGGTCATAATGTCATAAGGAATAGGTGTAGCATTAGGCCATTCAGCCCATCAAGTTTACTCCGCCATTACAATCATGGCTGATCAATCTCTCCATCTTTACCCCATGTGGAATTCTCTGCCTCAGAAGGCAGTGGAGGCCAGTTCGTTGGATGCTTTCAAGAGAGAGCTGGATAGAGCTCTTAAGGATAGCGGAGTGAGGGGGTATGGGGAGAAGGCAGGAACGGGGTACTGATTGAGAGTGATCAGCCATGATCGCATTGAATGGCGGTGCTGGCTCGAAGGGCTGAATGGCCTACTCCTGCACCTATTGTCTATTGTCTATTGTCTATTGTCACCCCCATGTCAGAAGGCAAAGTATTCTTGTAGGTAGGGATAGAATAATGAGGATGGATCATGTTTATATCGAGGTTCAAGATGGCATCATAGTCATGAACTGTATGTCTTAGATTCAGAGAGTTTCCAGTGGTCAGTGGTTGAGGAACAGGGTTTGCGGTGGGGACTGAAGACAGTGGTTTTAGTCTTTCCCGTGAAGTTTCCCTGTGGAAATTTAGTCTACAATATCATCCGTACATTAGTCTGTTGGCAAGAAAAAAATAAAGTTGTCATGGACAATAAAAAGAAAATGCATTTCAACATTTTATCTCTTGGTTGCCAACCAAGTCAGCCTTCAATCAATGGTGTGGTCCTCACCTCTCAATTGGAGGTCAAGGGTCTGGAGACTATTATAATGTGTCGGAAAGAACTGCAGATGCTGGTTTAAACCGAAGATAGACACAAAATGCTGGAAACTCAGTGGGTCAGACAGCATCTCTGGAGAGAAGAAATAGGTGACGTTTCAGGTCGACACCCTTCTTCAGACTTATAATGCATTCAGTATTATAATGGCAGAGATGCTGCCTTCAAAGAAGTCATTAACCGAGGCTTTGGCAACCCTCTTAGGTAATGTTGATTTTTTTTCTATTTTTAAAAGAATGACGGGTTCACTTCATGTATGCAACATTTAAATCTTTAAACCAACATAACCAGTAAAAATGTGTAGGAAGGAACATTATTTCATTATTAGGGCGGCACGGTGGCGCAGCGGTAGAGTTGCTGCCTTACAGCGAATGCAGCGCCGGAGACTCAGGTTCGATCCTGACTACGGGCGCCGTCTGTACGGAGTTTGTACGTTCTCCCCGTGACCCGCGTGGGTTTTCTCCGAGATCTTCGGTTTCCTCCCACACTCCAAAGACGTACAGGTATGTAGGTTAATTGGCTGGGCAAATGTTAAAAAAAATTGCCCCTCGTGTGCGTAGGATAGTGTTAATGTGCGGGGATCGCTGGGCGGCACGGACCCGGTGGGCCGAAGGGCCTGTTTCCGCGTTGTATCTCTAAAAATCTAAAATCTAAATCTAAATCTAAACTGCAGATACTGGTTTACACCATAGTTGGATAGAAAATACTCCAGAGTTACTGCCAGACCGCTGAGTTTTGTGTCTATCTATAAACAGTAAAAATATTGGTTGAAAATATTTCATTGCTATTTTGGAGGGCTGGTGCAATGTACAAATTAATTGTTTCCATACAATCCCCAAAGGATGCAGGTAAAAAAAAATAATTATTGTAGGTAACATATTTTGGGCTCCTGTAGTTCTGAAGGCACCTAGATTTATGCAAGCTATTTTTTTTAATGCATTGAGGAATTACTTTTATTTTCATCCACTGTTATTTACCTCTAAAATTTCTTACATTTTTTAAAATAATGTTTTCTTACATAATTTCCAAAAGTACTTTGGAGGTGTTTATCTCCCAGCAACTAATAAAAATGGTGCAAATCATTATTTCATTGAACAGTAATTTACAATAAATTTAACTTGTCATAAGTTCTAACATTAAAATAGGTGGAAGTTATTATTTACAATGTTTCCCATTTTTTTGGTGAACAAGGGAGTTTCTTCAGCAAAAAAAGTCAGGTTAGTGGCACCGATTTACTTTTGCTGCTGTCTGGGTGCAAAGATAGCTTTCACAGTTTATCCACACACTTCTGCTCCAAGTTGGGCTGCATGTCATATTTCGGAGAGCACACTGAATTCTCGCCCGAAATGCACTGACACCATGTTGACCTGAATTAACAAGGAACACCAGATAATACCCCTTAACAATAATTTCCAATCAAACAGTTGTCATAAGCAAGTGGAATTCTATATTACTTCACCACCAGATCATCAAACGCTTACATGGAGACACAAGTAGCTGCAGATGCTGCTGGAGTAACTCAGTGGATCGGGCAGCATCTCTGCTGACCAGCTGAGATGCTGCCTGACCTGCTGAGTTAAATGCTTACACGTCAGTTGCTGATTTCTTGCTGCTGTCGCCAAGATGGGCAATTACTGTTTCAACGCAGAAACATGCAGGGAATGGTATGGAAGAAGCTGAAGGTCCTATTGGAGTTTAAATTATTCTGCAGCAGAGAGTTACTCCAGGGCGTGTTGCATCCCACAAACTTTAGCGTGACCCAAAATTTGAGCGGTGGCCCCATGAACCAAGGCAGAGAAGAGGGAGGTAGAATAGGAAAACCTCTGTCAACAGGTGCCCATTCCTGACCCACTGTGTGAGCAATTGTCCCAGCTGAACCATAGCGAGAAAAAAGCACTTGTGTGAAAAGGGCTCCAGATGAAATCAGCACTTGCCTTAATCACAAATGCAACTTCAATAGACAATAGACAATAGGTGCAGGAGGAGGCCATTCGGCCCTTCGAGCCAGCACTGCCATTTAATGTGATCATGGCTGATCATTCTCAATCAATACCCCGTTCCTGCCTTCTCCCCATACCCCCTGACTCCGCTATCCTTAAGAGCTCTATCTAGCTCTCTCTTGAATGCATTCAGAGAATTGGCCTCCACTGCCCTCTGAGGCAGAGAATTCCACAGATTCACAACTCTCTGACTGAAAAAGTTTTTCCTCATCTCAGTTCTAAATGGCCTACCCCTTATTCTTAAACTGTGTGGCCCCTTGTTCTGGACTCCCCCAACATCGGGAACATGTTTCCTGCCTCTAACGTGTCCAACCCCTTAATAATCTTATATGTTTCGATAAGATCTCCTCTCATCCTTCTAAATTCCAGTGTATACAAGCCTAGTCGCTCCAACTTCAAAGCAGGGCAAGGGCTGAATTGGCAGTGATTTTTGAAGTGACTGTGGTAATGTCCTGTTGTTCATTCAGCTCCTTCCGAGTAATATGTACAGCTACCCACGTTTTGCTGATCTCAGACAAAAAACACTCATGTTATTTATGATAATGGCTTATTGTGAGATAATTGGACCTTTGTCTCCGACGTCGTGTTCATACCTCTAGAGAATTGATTGCAAAATCCCTGGTAGCAGCAGTCCACTACTGAGGGAGGTGCTGTCTCGTGATCAAGCTCTTGTCCGTCTTTTATAAGATCCAAAACCACTATTTTGAGGGAGATAAGGACTTAACCTGAGTGTTAAGGTAATTAATAATTTGGAGTATTGTGTGCAGTTCTGTTCATCCCATTAGAGTCAGGATGTGGAGAGGGTGCAGAAGACGTTTACTAGAATGCTGCCTGGATTAGAGAGGTATTAGCTATATGGAGAGATTGGACAAATTTGGATTGTTTTCTCTGGAGCTTAGGTGGCTGAGAGGAGATCCAAAGGGAGTATATAAAATTAAGAGAGGCGTGCATAGGGTAGGCAGTTAGAATCCTTGTTCGAGGGCAGAAACATCAAAAATGAGCGGGCAAGACTTTAAGGTGAGAGAGTCAAAGTTTAAAGGAGCTGTTCGGGGCAGGTGTTTGTACCCAGAGAGTAGCAGGAGCCTGGTATGTGCCTGGTATGTGCTGCCAGTGGAATTTTATTATCCTGTTGATCAGCTTTTCCTCCAGGTCAGCTTTGCTACAGTTTGCAAGGACTGCAGACTTGCACGTGCAGGTCAATTGTAATTGCCGCACCACAGCCCTGCCTTAGACGGAGTTCTGCTCCTCTCCCAGCATCCAGTATGTGAGATAGCCAGTGGATCATGCCCATCATCCAGCACCTTCATCTACACTTGACTCAGCATAGTGAAATGAATGGTTTCTAATAGTGGGCATGGTATTCCCACTGATTTTAGCGAATGGTGTAAGAAAATAACTGCAGATGCTGGTACAAATCGAAGGTATTTATTCACAAAATGCTGGAGTAACTCAGCAGGTCAGGCAGCATCTCGGGAGAGAAGGACTGGGTGACGTTTCGGGTCGAGACCCTTCTTCAGACTTCAGACTTCAGACTGAAGAAGGGTCTCGACCCGAAACGTCACCCATTCCTTCTCCAGCATACTCCAGCATTTTGTGAATAAATTAGCGAATGGTGTGCTGCAATTCAATGGAGGAAAGGAAAACGAGTCCCATATCTGTGTGAAGCGCTTGTCCAAGGACCATTCCAGAAAAAGGAAGCTCCCTCCCTATGACAGTCCTGTATTTTACCGAGTGTGTCCCTGAAGACCATTATGTCTGCTTACACAAAATAATGATTCCAATTCACATTTATAAATTGAATCATTCCAGATCCTATACAGAAGATAGGGCTGTCTTCCATTTGTTTTTACCTTTAAGAGTGGTTACGTGGTGCTCTTCCAGTGGGTGAAGCTCGCCTGTGGAATTCCACTAATGTTCTTATTGCCCAGAGATTATGTTGGTGGACATTCTCAGTCAACTTCAGGTCTGGAAACCAGGCTTCATACCATATGTGCAGTAGACCGCAAGAAATTGCAGAGAGTTGTGGACGTTACCTATATCATCACACAAACCAACCTCCCTTCCATTGACACCATCTGCACTTCATGCTGACTCAGCAAGACCACCAGCACCATCAAGGACCAGTCTCATCCCAGTCACTCCCTCTTCTGCCTTCTCCCAATGGGCAAGAGGTGTAGACGTTTGAAAACGCATTCCTCCAGATTCAGGGATAATTTCTTCCCAGCTGTTATCAGACAACTGAACTGTCCTCTCACGAGCTAGAGTGCATCCTGACTTCCCATCTACCCCATTGGAGAATTTCAAGATAATTAAATCGGATTTTATTGGACTTTACCTTGCACTAAACGTATAACCTTTATCCTGTATCTGCAGAGTGGCGACGGCTTGATTGTAATCACGTATAGTCTTTTCTTTAACTGGATAGCATGTGACTTTTCACTGTACCTCAGTACGTGTGACAATAATAAACTGAACTAAACTATAACATCTTGCTACAAATGCCGTTGTAGCCTAAACGGGCTACCTGCCATTTCACTGATGGCGTGAGAGTGCCAGTCCCAAAAGCCACCATCCTGAGCGTGCGAGCAATTTGTGCTCCATAGACTCCGTGCCATTTCCTGAGACGGTTCTCAGTAATACCAGGAATCCATTAGAGTCTGGACTCCAGGGAGAGCATCAATGCACGGTTGGGTTGCAGTAGATGTTGCTGCATAGTTCATGAGGCACAGCATTGTATGTGGTTGGCAGGTGTTGGAGGACAGGAAGCTGTTATTCATATGTTTGGAAGGTTGAAGCCCAGGAGTAAGCACCTTCTTCAGGTCAGTGCCAGAATCCATCACGGTCTGATATTAAATGTAGAATTTCCAGCATACTTCTATGCGGACGAAGTACTTGTCCCCACAGCCTTCTACTGAAACATCGTCCTATTCTCCTCTAAGAACCTCACACACCAAAGGCACTTATGTCACCCCTAACCCCCTGGTTGACTGCAAGCCCCTCAGAGCCTGTGTGTCACTCCAACCTATCCCACCCTCTACATTGTTCCGAGTGGGCTATTTGTTTGGAGGTTGCGGCATTTGAGAGCTGGGAAGGTAAAAATGTCTCGAGGAGAGGTAAGGGGGAGCAAGAGAAGAGAAGACTGCACACACACACATGAACTGTTTGGTTGTGAATGAAAACAAATGGACTGTGCATGAGATGAGATGTCAATCGGAGACAGACACAAAATGTTGGAGTAAACTCAGTGGGCCAGGCAGCATCTCTGGAGAGAAGGAATGGGTGACATAGAATCATAGAAGATAGGTGCAAGAGGAGGCCATTCGGCCCTTCGAGCCAGCACCGCCATTCATTGTGATCGTGGCTGATCATCCACAATCAGTAACCTGTGCCCAACTTCTCCCCATATCCCCTGATTCCACTAGCCCCCAGAGCTCTATCTAACTCTCTCTTAAATTCATCCAGTGACTTGGCCTCCACTGCCCTCCGTGGCAGAGAATTCCACGAATTCACGACCTTTCAGGTCAAGACCCTTCTTCAGTCAGATGAAGATATCAATAGGAGGATTGAGTATAGAGGTCCATCGTCTCTGATGCTTTCAGGCTCACCACTGGCACAAAAATAGGTGTTACAGTGTCAGAAAACAAGTCTTTTCCGTGAAGGTCAGACCTAGGTTTGCTACTATAATTAGCTGTGGTTTATGACTGCCACCATCTACAGTATCGTGCAGGGTGATTCCCTCACAGTGGAAGAGATATCTATGAATGCAAGCTATGAAACATGAATGTACGAGCCAGACCAGTAGCCTCGGGCTGAGAGCTTGTGAACATCGGATATAGTTTGCTGGAAACCCTGCATTCAGGACAGCAGCAGAATCAGAACCTGAAATGTCATATACAATCCTTTCTCCCCACTGATGCTGCCTGACTGGCTGAGTTCCTCCAACAGTCTTTTTTTTGGCATCACCATTCTATGGAGTTGCAAAAATAGCAATAAAATATGTAGCAATGCAGTTGTTTAGCAAACTAACCTTATTTTTGAGAATATAGCACAGGATTTTTTATGAAAAGAAAAAGAAAATTGTTGCTGGAAATCTAAAATGAATACAGAAAAGGGTAGAAATACTTGATAGATCAGGCTGCACATGTTTAAAAAAAAGAAACAGTGTTAACATTTCAGGTTGATGATCCTGTTCGTCTTTTAGGGCATCGTATGTTCCAAGGGAGGGTAGAATAGATAGGAGCTGCTGAACAGGAATAAACAATATATGAAGACATCTAATCCATGTGTAGTGGGCTAAATGGTTGTGCACAGGTTCATCAGAAGGATTTTCATTCAAGCGGAGAGCACGGTACTAAATAGTTCCTATTCGGTTCACACAGAAACCATTTGGAAATTGAAACATAAGGACATCAGAAAAATGTACAAAACAGTAGGAGGAGTAGGCCAATTAGCCCCTTATGCATGTACCTCCATTCAGTATTACGGCTGATCCATTCTTGGCCGCAATACCTCTTTCCCCCATCTCCTTGCCTCTGTTGTATTTTAAACATTTGTCAACCGTCACCTCAAATACATTTAATGATTCTATCTCCACATCCCTTTTGGGTGGAGAGTTCCAAAGAGCAACAGACTTCTGAAAGAAGATATTTCTCATCATCTCCGTTGTAAATGGCCAAACCTTTATCAGAAACTAAGCACTCCCGTTCTACAAAACGCCACCAGGTGAAACATCTTCTCAGCATTCGCCCTATCAAAGACCCTCGGTCTCAGATGTTTCCATACGATCAACTACAAAAGTAGAGGTGCAATTTGCTCAACCTCTACTTCATGTCAATCCTGGGCTCCTCAGCACTGGAATGCATCCAGTGATTGTCACAAAATGGAGCAACTCAGCGGGACAGGCAGCATCCCTGGAGAGAAAAAATGGGTGATATTTCAGACTGAAGAAGGTTCTCAACCCAAACCGTCGCCCATTCCTTCTCTCCAGAGATGCTGCCTGTCTCGCTGAGTTACTTCAGCATTTTGTGTCTATCTACGGTGTAAACAACATCTACAGTTCCTTCCTACACAATCGATCCAGTGAACCTTTTCTGCAGGCCCTCTGCAGCATGTACATTGCAAACAATGCCATTTCCTTATTTCCCATTATTAACTCCCCAATCTCTCTCACTAACATTTATTTAGTGACACTCGTCCTCCTTATATTCCTCTGGAAGGTTTTGCTGTTTTTAAAAAATTGTTTTCTAGTTTACTCTGATGATATACTTTCTCCCTATTTTATTATTTGTTTCGTCACGCTTTGTGTAATGAGCAATGTTTGTTTACTGGGAATCACTGAATACTACAGCATACAAAGAAGCCATTTGGCATCAACTCTTTGACAAAGTGCCCAATTGTTCCAAATCTCCTGCAGTTGCCCCGCACCCTAATAAAAACAATCTCCTTAGCAATTTATCAAGACATGAGATTTCTTTTCATCTGTTTTGACTGATTCTGCTTCGATCAATCTTCAGGCAATGAATTTCGGATCACTTCAGTTTACTCAGTAAAATAATGTTTCCTTGAGTCATCTCTGGCGATGATCCTAAATATATGTTCTCTGCTTACCACCCCTTCTGCCCAGGCACTGTTTACTCTTTCCATTCAAGATTTTGAGAACCTCTATCAAATTTCTCCCTTATCTTCCCTGCTTTAGTGAGAAGAAATGTGGCATTCTCTGTGTCTCGGCATTGTTAATCTACTTTTAGACATTAAAGATTGTTAAGTTGGTAGCAACTGGGATGTGTGTGATTGTCTATTGGATGAATATTTAATTGTCATATTTTGCAATGGATTCACCTTTGGACTAGAAACCACAGCACCTACAAATATTTGTCATACTAATTACCAGTGTGTACTGTACTTTCCTCAATTTGCATATGATAGGTATGTATTGTGAAGATGATATTGAATCCTAACATCTGAAGAAGGGTCTCAACCCGAAACGTCACCCATTTCCTTCTCTCCTGAGATGCTGCCTGACCTGCTGAGTTACTCCAGCATTTTGCGAAATTGAATCCTAACATGGCCATTTGTGAATATAGATTCCCTTTAAAAAAATCCTCTACAAATGTAGTCAGAATTATAGTAATAATGATAATAAAGCCTGTAGGGAAGGAAATCTGCAATATTTTCCTGGCCCAGACCATTTTTGCTTCTGGCCCCACTTCTTGCAGTTAGGTGTAGTTTATTATTGTCATGTGCACTGAGGTATAATGAAAAGCTTTTGTTTACATGATATCCAATTCAATCAGTTCATACCATACCTGAGTGCAATGAAGCCATACGCAACAGGTAGTGTAAAGAGAAAAATACCAGAGTGTAGCATGTCATTTACAACACTGTGACATTGCTGTTCCAGAGAAAAAGTCCAATATCCGCTTTGAGTTAGGTTGGAATATCAGAACTATACTCTGGCGTGTGGGAGGACTGTTCAGTAGTCTGAAAACTAAGAAGCTGTTTCTGAGCCGGCGGTACTTGCTACACAGTTAGCCACTAACTCCTTTAAAACAAATTTCTAAGAAACACCTCAGACCAGATATTAAGATTTTCTAGGGAATGTTCATGTTATTTCTCTGGTGTACATAGGTAGAGTGGAGTTCTAACTTGGTCACCATGTTGTTTTCCATGATAGAGCAGAAACAGGCAATATATCAATTGAAAACCTATTTCCTCTGCACTCACCATACGTTAGTGCTTTAAAAATAATAAAGTTGCCACAAGGAAATTCGTAGAGCCTTTGAATGTCTATAATGATTACCTGCCATGGAAAGACAATGTCACCTGTTATTGTGGAGACACAAGAAATTGCAGATGCTGGAATCTTGAGCAAAGCATCAATTGCTGGAGGAACTCATAGTGTCAGACAGCATCTGTAGAGTGAATGCACAGACAATGGTTTGGGTCAGGACCCTTCTTCAGTTCTTCCAGCACTTTGTGCCTTGATCCTCCATTATCCACTATTATCAAACAAGCCTGTCCCATCTGATAAATTGATCTCATCAATACATTATATCACACAGGCTCCTCATTTTAATCAGAATACTTTATCAGTTCTGAGGTTCTTTTTCCATCAATCATGATTCAGAATTGTGTTAATAAAAAGCTAAACATAACATAAATAACTTTCAACTTTGTAATCACCGCACCCAGTGACAAACAATAGATTATTGACCAATGGTAATCCATTTCTTGATAGTTAACCCCTTAGGATAGAGGATGATTTGCTTTCTCTCTGGATTTGTGGATTCTGAAATGGCGGCACAGTGGTGCAGCGGTAGAGTCGCTGCCTTACAGCGCTTGTAGCACCGGAGACCCGGGTTCGATCCCAACTACGGGTGCTGTCTGTACGGAGTTTGTACGTTCTCCCTGTGACCGCGTGGATTTTCTCCCAAGATCTTCGGTTTCCTCTCACGCTCCAAAGGGGTACAGGTTTGTAGGTTAATTGGCTTGGGTTTGTACACTTGGCATATGTGTAAATTGTCCCTAGTGTGTGTAGGCTTGTGTTAATGTGTGGGGATCGCTGGTCGGTGTGGACTCGGTGGGCCAACTGGCCTGTTTCCGCACTGTATCTCTAAACGAAACTAAATTAAACTAAACTAAACTAATTGGGCCAATGTGGGAAGTACAGACTCTTATTTGAAAGGATAAGGCATTGGCTGATGGGACAGAGGTGGCTCACTTATGAGATGGTTGACTCATTCCACAGCTTATGCAGGGCTTTTGTGTGCTTTCAATGCATGGCCTCAAGAGTCTCTAAACCATGGTTCATGGCTAGCCCCTTGAAATTGTATCTCAGTTGTACCACTTCTAGTATCTTAGAGCCACTTTCAGTGAAGGGCATTGACAATTAAATTCACCACTGCCTTCAAAGCAGCAGCTTAGGCTTTAGTTGATGGTAGAAATGCTGTTTAAGATGCTTTTACATAGGCAGTGACTGGATGTGCAGAGAATGGAGGGATTTCGATCACGTGCAGGCAGATGAGATTAATGTATCTTGGAATCATGTTCGACACTGATAATGTGGGCCGAAGGGGCCATTCCTGTGCTATACTATTCCATGTTCTAAAAGGGTTTTGAAGACATAGAAACATAGAGACAGAACATTAGGCGTGCCACAAACATACAGTCTACCAAGGAGCTGTGATCTCTGCCCTGCTATATGTGCCTGATACCTGGACTACCTGTGGCCAGTAGCCTCAAGCCTTGGAAAAATACCAGCGCCTTCAAATGCTTGCTGTAGATCATCCAGTTCCCTACAAAATCCTCCAAGAATAAGCAAGGATAAACATCAGTCCCCTAATTAGCTTCAATCAGGTCGACTCAACACCGGACTCCCTTAACAGACACTCTTTTCCAGATTCTGTCATGATGAAGACTAGCATTGGTAACATTGAATAGCACTCTTTTCAAAACATTTGAAGGCTTCTTCCATTTACTGTAAGTGAAAATCACTCTGTGGTTTAAACCATTGTTTCTGCTGCAGTGACACTATGACAAGAATACATTAGTGCGAACGAAGGCCCTCGCCACAGTGCTCATGGACTGGCACCTGCTGCCTTGCAAACTATTCAGTCTCTAATTATAAGCATATTGTTCTGGGAAAGCACTGTCGAGGCCAGGTGCTTACCCGCAGGATAAGAGATAAACTGGATAAAGAGCCAAGCCCTACCACTCCACGACCCTGGCATCCGCTTTGGAGCCTGAGAATAGATCAGCTCCCATTTCGCTCAATTGTTCACCTGGACGTTCATATGGGAAAAGAGACAGAGCGCTGCATCCACACAAAAAAAACACCTTGGCATTGAATATTGTTTGGATTAACCCAAAGCAATGAAGTGACGTTTCCTTTTACTATTCCATTATACTATTAATAGTAAAATAGTAACATTTTCCTTTTACTATTCCATAGAAGTCTTTAAAACAATTATGTACTAGGACCTAACAGGGTCCACATTTCTGGTTGTTAACCTGGGAAATACACCGTTTCCCCATTCCACCAAAGTTTAGTAATATGGGTCTTGGAACCAGCTTAATGGGATCATTGTCCTAAGACTTTTAAAAGACTCTCAACCTGGAATTAATGGTGGATATTTCCAAACGGTATTTGATGGGGGAGGGAGTGGGGGAGGGGGAGGGGGAGGGAGTGGGGGAGGGGGTGGGGTGGGTGGGGGGGGGGAATCTGGCAGGCAGAGTGATGTTTTTTTTCTTTATTTTCCTATCAGATGTGGCATCAAAAGCAAGTCAGTGTTTATTTTTTCATCTCAAGTTGACCTTAAGATGGTGGCAGCCAAGCACTGCAGCCTTTGTAGTTTAGCTGCTAGCCCACGTTATTGGACAATAAGATCCAGCAAAGATCAGCACAACATGCTGGAGTAACTCAACGGGACAGACAGCATCTCTGGATTGAAGGAATGGCTGGAGTAACTCAGAGGGACAGGCAGCATCTCTGGAGAAAGGGTCTCGAAGAAGGGAGACATAGTGTGCGAGATTATGAAGGCAAAGATGGGAACGTTGTCGGGGATAGGAGAGTGTTGCATTACGAGGGAATATCGAGAAGGCTGGGCTTTTATCTGCTTTGATGTTAGATTTGGTTGAGAAGTTCTGACAAGGTGAATGTGGAGACTTTTTTTAAAGATTTAGAGATACAGCGCGGAAATAGGCCCTTCGGCCCACCGGGTCTGCGCCGCCCAGCGATCTCCGCACATCAACAACTATCCTACACCCACTAGGGACAAATTTTTTTTCAACATTTCTGCCCAGCCAATTAACCTACATACCTGTACATCTTTGGAGTGTGGGAGGAAACCGAAGATCTCGGAGAAAACCCACGCAGGTCATGGGGAGAACGTACAAACTCCGTACAGACGGCGCCTGTAGTCAGGATCGAACCTGAGTCTCCGGCACTGCATTCGCTGTAAGGCAGCAACTCTACCGCTGCGCCACCGTGCCGCACCATGTCACCTCTAGTGGGAGAGGTAAACTGTCTCACGATAAGGGCTCACTCATTTAAGACACAAAGGAGGTAAATTTTATCTTAGTGCAACTGCGTCCTTGGAACTTATTTCCTCAGAGAGTGGCGAAACAGCGTATTTAAATAATTTAAAGAAAAAGATAGGTAAATTCTTGCTAAGCAAAGGGATGAGAGAGTACTATAGGAATACAGAGTTGAGATAACAACCAAATTAGCCAGGATCTTATTAAATATTGCACCAGAGGAAATTGGTTTACGGTGAAGGGGCAAAGATTTAATAGGATTCTGAGGGGTAACTTTATCACACAAAGGGCGGAGGGTGTATGGAACAAGCTGTCAGAGGAGGTAGTTGAGGCAGGGACTATCCCAACATTTAAAGAACTGTTAGACAGGTACATGAATAGGATAGGTTTGGAAGGATATGGACCAAATGTGGGCAGGTGGGACTAGTGTAGCTGGGACATTGTTGGCCGGTGTGGGCAAGTTGGGCCGAAGGGCCTGTTTCCACACTGTCTCACGCTATGACTCCTTGACTCCATGAGCAAGTTCAAAGGGCTGACTGACTTGCTTCTGCTTCGAATGCCCTATGTTTGTGTGTCTGTATATTCATATTGGCAGCTGAAATTAAAATACCAGACATCCAAGAATGCCTGTACCTTATTTCCTGCCAATTCTAGCTGTTGCTGGACTACTACAAGCAAGGCATTTACACGCCCCTGACCCGTATAACTGGTGCACTGTTCCTCTCCAGTTTCAGTAAAGGGAGAGGCCAAGAATATCTGCCCAATCACAGCTCAATGCCGAGATTGTCACTGAACAAAGTTCCAGAAATAAAAAGGACGTATGTATTACAAATATTCAGAATAAGGCATTAGTTTTGTTTAGTTCAGTATATTCTGATCGTGATAAATTTTGAAAAAGGTCTGAAAGAAATGACCTGCATTGCACTTGCATTGGTGCCTTGCGTGACTTTAGGATGTTCCCAAAAGAGACTGTGAAGTATCCTTTCCACCACCTCTGACACTCCAGTGCCTGTGAATGCAGCTCCTCCCTTTCAGTATATAGTCACTGACTGCTGCAACCCTCATCTCCATACCAAGCCCAGCGGATGCAGACTTGAATTGATGCAGCAGATTAACCTAGTCCTTGTAAAGTGCATTCAGATCTGGCTCTCATTGCCAAGGTTTTGGATTACCCTGGAATGCAAAAAAGGACCCTTGAATTTAGTTTCACCAGCGAACCATCCTCTCTGTTTCCCCTGCCTTTATCTTCAATAACAAGGACCTCATGGATTTCTCTATTGCAACTTCCAGCAAACCCCCTCCCCCGCCCCCCCCCCCCCCCCCCCCAAAAAAAATTCTGCTCTCATTTTGGATTTCCAGCAATAGCAGTTATATTTTGGCCAATGCCTGAACCAAAATGACAGGGAAGCAGCCCTTGGAGCCCTTTATCCTGTTTTCCCACCTGAGAGCCAGCCACCAGATTTTCTATTGGCGAATCCACAAAACACAGACCAAATGAGTAAGAAGGAACTGCAGGTGCTGGTTTACACCGAAGTTAGACACAAAATGCTGGAGTAACTCAGTGGGACTGGCTGCATCTCTGGAGGAAGGGTCTCGCCCCGAAACGTCACCCATTCCTTCTCTCCAGAGATGCTGCCTGGCCCACTGAGTTACTCCAGCAATTTGTATTTCTCTTCGGAACACTTGGGCCGCACAGTTGTGGGATGCAGGGTTTGGGGGACAGTTTGTCTGGGGAACAGTTGCTGGAGATTTAGTTGGAAATAGAAACATAGAAACATAGAAAATAGGTGCAGGAGGAGGCTATTCAGCCCTTCAAGCCAGCACCGCCATTTATTGTGATCATGGCTGATCGTCCACAATCAATAACCCATGCCTGCCTTCTCCCCATATCCCTTGATTCCGCTAGCCCCTAGAGCTTTATCTAACTCTCTTAAATTCATCCAGTGATTTGGCCACCACTGCCCTCTGTGGCAGAGAATTCCACAAATTCACAACTCTCTGGGTGAGAAGGTTTCTTCTCACCTCAGTTTTAAATGGCCTCCCCATTATTCTAAGACTGTGGCCCCTGGTTCTGGACTCCCCCAACATTGGGAACATTTTTCCTGCATCTAAGTTTGTTGGAAAAGGTTGATCATGGAAGTAACAGATCATAGAGATTTCTGAGCAGGGATTAACAATTTCCACGGGGCAAAAAAAAAGTTAATAATTCAGCTTTTCTTACCTACTTTGACTTGTTAGATTTTGCAAAGCCATGAAACCTGGTCGATATGTTAAGATGGTTGGTGTTCTGCCTGAGATAGATACATACCTCTAAAACCAGGATTAATTACCCCCCCCAGCATCCCAAGTCTCTTAAAACTCCAAGTGCATAGATTTAGAATTTTTAATATTTTAGCCCACCCCTCAAACAAAACCCACTTGTACTGAAGGTTTGCTCCTAGCATCATTTTCAAAATGAATATAGAATCCATATGACTAGAACTCATCTATATTTAAAAATATTATCCGATACTCTGGCGTAACACATTTTATTGCTATACTTTTACCTGAATAATCATCTTTTCTTTTTTATTTTCTACATTGTTTTAAGCCATTACAAATAAGCACACAATGATTAAGGTACAGGCTACTTAACTATTAAACACAAATCTTAAAATTAAAATAAGCCAGACTGTCATTTCCCTCATTTTAGGATTTACTCAATGCTTGCACAGTGGAACAATTTTTGAAGAAGTTTAATAACTCCTATGTATTTGACTAATACATAGCCATAACTATGCCATGCATTTCTCAACTAATTATAACCATGTAACAATTTATGTAGTTGGGAGGCATCATTAGCATCCAGTACAATGCACTCTGAGACATTTTTAGATTCAAACACCATCCATAATTTTTACTGCAATTCATAATGACTAATCTGTATTAATATTTACTTCAAAATATTGCGGAAAATAAAATAAATTCTACTCAGTATATCAGTTATTGAAAACATATCTGAAACTAGACAAGCCTTTCACCACATGGATATAAAGGAATGATATACCTGGACCACACGCCCCCAAATATCTCCCACTTTATATTCTCAATTGTTTGCATTATTTCAAAACAATAGCTATTCCATATGCAAAGAAAACGAAAGTAGACAATTCCCAATGTTCTCGTTCAGTGGCCTACCCATCACATGCCCCCTGAGCCCCACCCCCTACACCCCAATTGGTGAGGGTGCAAGAAAGAGAGCGAAAGACAAAGGCTCTCCTACCTATTCCTGACACTCATCAGATAATAGAATGCCTGGGAACTCCATCTATTCCTGATGCTTTGGAACTTGTCTAGCGAGGTTCTAAGGTGGGGGGGGGGGGGGGGGATCTGCATTAATTTTATTTTCTACCCCTTCTACGCTGGTTTTTGCCAAAAGAGTTTGCAGGCTCTGGAGAGAGATGGTGCTGCCAGAGATGGTTCCAGATCTTTAACTCTGAAAGCTAGCTCCTTGATTACAGTACTGGATTTTTAGATTTTTTTTTAGATTTAGAGATACAGCACGGAAACAGGCCCTTCGGCCCACCGGGTCCGCACTGCCCAGCGATCCCCGCACACTAACACTATCCTACACCCACTAAGGACAATTTTTACATTTGCCCAGCCAATTAACCTACAAACCTGTATGTCTTTGGAGTGTGGGAGGAAACCGAAGATCTCGGAGAAAACCCACGCAGGTCACAGGGAGAACGTACAAACTCCGTACAGACAGCGCCCATAGTCAGGATCGAACCTGAGTCTCCGGCGCTGCATTCGCTGTAAGGCAGCAACTCTACCGCTGCGCCATCGTACTGGATATCTCATCTTTGCTGTGCCTCTGCCAGCATACCTATTTCTTGCTATGTGTCTCTGCAGTTCCCCTTCAAATGCTGAGCTTGTGTAGCATTACAAGGCATATGGTCGTGGTGAATTTGGGAGCACTTTATCCGATTATGTAATATAGTCGTTTGTAGCTGCTTCAGCTGTGATGAGGTCATTAACATAGTAACAGTCAGAGCTGTAAGGCATACTATCTAATATCAAAAATATTAATCATAACCCAAGTTTTGCTGGGCTTTGCTGGTCATTCCACTCTGAACTATTGGCATTTCTCTATGGATGTGCCAGCAACCTTTGAAATTCAGATGTAAACATACAAGTCCCGAACTTGCTCGCAGAGCTGGCCAAATAATTTGTGCATGAAGGAACTACCAGCTGTGGGTTTAAACCGAAGATAGACATAATATACTGGAGTAACTCAGCAGGATAGGCAGCATCTCTGGAGAGAAGGAATGGGTCTGAAGAAGGGTCTCGCCCCGAAACGTCTCCCATTCCTTCTCTCCAGAGATGCTGCCTGTTCTGCTGAATTACTCCAGCATTTTGTGTCTATCTTTGACCCAACACTTTTCCAACTGTTCTTCATTGCTGGGCTCTTTTCACATGGCACGGCATGAGAGCCTGTGAGGATGTTTTATGAGACCGTTAGACCGTTCAGGATCCCGGATACTGGGATTCGGCTCGTTAGACCAGCGGTGCAGGCTCGAAGGGCCGAATGACCTACTCCTGCGCCTATTGTCTATTGTCTATTATCCCTGGTCCAAACCCTCCTGACCTATGTCCAATTTCGGCTCTTTAATGACTTCCGTTTTCCAGGTCACTGTTCATTCATCTTTACTATAGACATCCATGGATGTAATGAAGAGTCTCAACCCAAAACATCACCTGTTCCTTCTCTCCAGAGATGCTGCCTGACCCACTGAGTTACTCCAGCATTTTAGGTTTATTTGCAGGATCCGAGAGTTCATTCGTTTGAATGGAAATTACAAGGAATAAAGGCATTTGAATGTGGGTGGAGTAGGTTGCAGAGAATACTAGTAGGGGAATGGGCTAGCACAGGCACTGTGCTATCATCATCAATGGGCTGAACGGCCTTCTAAGTAACAAGAAAATATGGAAATATTTCATTTTTCTCTTATCTTTTTTATGAAGATTAAGGTAGGATACAGTTTCCAGTCAGTTCTTCATTATTCAATTTAGTTATGTATGTATTATGGCAGATTTGAGTTTATTGCAGTTATTGTTTTTAATTATTGTCAATAAATATCTAAATGTGTTGGAATGTCACCGTCATTCAGTACTGCTGAAAATCTGAGAGCTTTGACAAATGGCAATGTCATTGGGATGGAGTGAGAGAGGTAGATCTGGCATCAATGAGAGCAGGAGAGATGCCAATGATTTCCAGGGGGTGCTTTATGAGCAAGGCTTGCATTGGCCCACCCATACCTCCCAGTTAAACCCCTGTCCCACTTAGGCGATTTTTTTAGGCGACTAGGCTGTCGCAACACGGTCGCCAGGGTGTCGCCTGTATGGTCGTGAGTCGTCTCCAAAGAGTCGTAGCGTTTTTCTGGTCGCCGCTGGATTTTGAAATGTTTAAAAAATTTCGGCGACTATTGGTTTGACGCCAATGATCGTAGCTTGACGTCTCCTGACGTAGGCGCTGTCGTAGGTTGTCGCCAGGTGACGTGGGTTGTCGCCGGTGCTGACTTCGTTGAATTCCATTGGCTGACTACCTACGTCAACCGGCGACAGGTCAAAACCGGAGGCCAAAATGACGTGCATTGTCTTCAGTTGTCGCCAACACGGTCGTAGCTTGTCGCGGGTAGACGTAGGTTGACTTTGGTTGTCGTAGGTTGCCGCTTGTGTGGTCGTAGGTTGTCGTAGGTGCGGTCGTAGGTGGACGTCCTAAGTCAAGACGATTGGGTCGCCGGTTGTCGGTAGCTTGCCGAAGCTTGACGCCGACTAGGTGGTAGGTTGTTGTAGCTAGTCGTAGACATTGTCGTAGGGGGGGCCAGTCACCGGTTTTTCGGAGAACTGCTATGACTATTGCAGTCGTCGGCAGTCGCCTAAAAAAATGCCTAAGTGCGACAGGCCCCTTACATGGCTCAGTGCCCATGTGACAGAGAGAACATCAGTGGGCAACTCCAGGACCAGCTCATCTGCACAGGTCTGGGCATGGTATGTTTGGAGTTAGGGGAGAGAACAGGTAAGGAGTCTGAGCAGTGGCTTCCACCCAATAAAATCTAGACCACCACTTCAAAATCACAAACAAATGTTGTCCTTGACAGAGAGTCCTTAATTAAGCCCACAGTCAAAAATTCATTTCTCAGACACTGACTTTTTGCCTTTTTGCCTTAACTAAGTTATTCCCTTCTCATGTAGCTGTACACTGCAAGTGGATCGATTGTAATCATGTACCGCCTTTCTGCTGACTGGTTAGCACGCAACAAAAGCTTTTCACTGTACCTCGTTACACATGACAATAAACTAATCTAGACTTTTGGACACTTCAATTAATAATCTTTTCAAACTTTATTTTAAGTCTTTGCAAATTTTCTCATTTGTATCGCTCTTAATTCTGGGAAAGAGGGAAGTGTTGGCTTTTAACAAATATTGCGATGTAGAGTTAATTCCAGCACAGATACAATGGCCTCATTGATTCTTTCTGTTCGACAACATTTTCTGGAGTATTTTTTAATGCTTCTAATGTCAAATGTTGCGGATGTAAGGATTAAAGAGGCTGATACAATCACGTTATTATCAGTGTTTCCTTACTACTTACTACTTACTGCACCTTACTACTTTATAGTAATTCGTTGCCGCTTACTAATCATAAAATTTATTTAAATATCGTTCTGTCACAGCTGAGTAGTTTATATGGTTTCCGATGCTGAAGCCACTAAGATAGCGGAAGCTTTGACAAAAACAATTTGGTTTTTTTTTCAGTATTTACAGAAAATGGGCTACAAATTCTTACATGTGGTACTGTTTTTTTTGTGACTATTACACATCAAAGTCAGTCATGTCCAGAGTGCAAAGCAATTGTGTCAATTTCCAGGCCAAATTGTATCACTCCTGAAAGTTGACTGGACATATTTGGTTGCAAATTTCAATTGTGTCAATTCCATAATTTCATGTCCATTGTGCTCTGAGTGATGCCATTTCTAGGTGCCATGTTTTAGAACATTTAAATGCTGGGGAATTTAGATGTTCCTCCTGTTGGTCATTCTTAAAGCAATCACCTCTGAATAGTGCTTTTCCCTGAACAAGTCAACTGCTCTTACCAACTTCCTCTCCTTCCCACAGAACTGAACCCCTCTCCCCAAACCTAGTCATCTCACACCCAAACAGTTTCATTTCCTCCTCCCCCGATTATGCCTGCATTCATTGATTGCACCTTCCATCCAATTAAAGTCCTGTACCTTACCTAAGGTTGTGGTCCAAGTCCAGACCACCAAACGAGACTCCAACTTGATTCCCCACTTCCAATCATCTCTCACTGGCCACCTCTCACCACAAATCTTTCTCGTGCCTCTTACTCCCTCCTGACCCTTGGGCGTTGGGCACTGTTGAATGTTGCAGTTACAGGCCCACAAATGAGGCAGTCCTTGGTGTACCATGCAGTGATCTTTACTGTGTGTCGCTCCTCACCAATGAATTTCTACCCAACATTATGATAGCTGGCAAAAAAATCTGTTGCTGTTGTAATTGCTGTATCATGCCTGTGATGTACAGTAGTCTAATTCTCTCCAAGGTCTTGATATCACAGCTTAACTTCTGTTGCATGACAGGAGACCTAGGGCAATGCAGATCCAAATAGCATTAGTGTTATGTCTTTCACTTTTTCCATTCTTGCAAATAATTGTACCATGGCCTGTGCCAGACATTAGGTGCAAACTTGTTACCTCTGTGAAGTCGATCTACTGTGATGTCTGTGTCACTGCCCATGCCAACTCAGCACAGAGCAGGTATTGAACCAAGAACCATGTGGTGCATTTACTCACTGAGCCATTAGTTGCACCTTGTACTCGTTTTACTGAAGCTTAGATTACACCTTTGCTCTCAATTGGCCAGTTGCTTCAATGTATTGGAAGGTATATCGTAATAGATTTTTGGTTTTCCACCAGTATCTTCTTGAGTGAGCCCAGTTTCCTTGACTTCTCCTTGTGTCCTTTAGAAAGTGCTCAATCATGCTACCACTTCTAAGTACATCTATTTTCTTACACCCCATTTTAATCTAAGATGCTTGAGTATCTGAGAGTACGGCACGGTAGCGCAGCGGTAGAGTTGCTGCTTTACAGCGAATGCAGCGCTGGAGACTCAGGTTCGATCCTGACTACGGGTGCTGCACTGTACGGAGTTTGTACGTTCTCCCCGTGACCTGCGTGGGTTTTCTCCGAGATCTTCGGTTTCCTCCCACACTCCAAAAGACGTACAGGTATATGTAGGTTAATTGGCTGGGTAAATGTAAAAATTGTCCCTAGTGGGTGTAGGATAGTGTTAATGTGCGGGGATCGCTGGGCGGCACGGACTTGGAGGGCCGAAAAGGCCTGTTTCCGGCTGTATATATATGATATGATGATGATACTTAATGGAGTAAATGTGTGAGAACTGAAGCATTCAGTGGGACATAACTGAACGATCTCGTTTGTTTCCAGCATTCTGATCTGGATCATGTGCATTGTGGCCTTTGGCCCACACGTAGCTTTATTTCTACCTGAAGTTGTTATCTGTAAAAGGGCAAGGCTGTGTGCTTTCAGAAATCCATTTTTCAGGGTCCAATGTTACCACTAAACAAATAACTGTCATTTCATTGGGAAAAAAATAAAACCAACCTGTCCACCTAACTTCATGTAGGTGTCAAAATACATGGGTTTTTGTGGGATATTTTTTATTGTCTGAACATAGTTTTTAATCATTTTTGGAACTAGATAGCTTTGCCGGGGGGTAGATTTATGGATCTTACGTGTGAACCTTGATGGTCAGTAAAGTAGAATATCCACGAGAAACTGGCATCAAATGGGCTAAATGCTGCTTTTGTCTATTATGCATACACATGATTTCCAAAAGACACTTGCTGGAAAGCAACCAAGGGTGGAAATTCTGACCCTTCCCTTCCACAACACAGATTGGTGGACGAGGCTAATCTTATTACTCCTGCTACCGTCTTACCCTGAAATATCTGACCTGCAGTTGGAGTTGAAGGATTTGGAAGGTGGGGGAAGGGGAGAAGGGGTTGAGGCCTTGGATAAACATACCAATTTGGATTACTTGATCTTTTATAACCAAAAGAACGTCCTCCAGGGTCTTGTTGAAGTTCGTATCTGACACAAAATGACAACACGATCATGATCAACATATATGAAAAATCGCACAAGTAACTTGTTTTCAGTAATTCTGCGGACAAGTCGTGACAAGAAAAAATACCAGGCTCACAATGATGGATGGGGTGTTGTATACCATGCCTTCCATCAATCCCTTCCATAACCTTCCCATGAGCTCCACTGCTAGTCAAAGCCCAACCGGTCCGGATTCCAACATGGTTGCTTTATCAGCCTGTGTCAGCTTTTCTTTAAACATAGGAGCACTGGGGATTGAGAACTAATGGAATAGCCCAGAGAATGTCCTTCCTTCAGCACCCTCACTTTCCCAGCATGAACTAATGTGATTTGCATGACTGCTAATTTCTCCCCAAATACCTTACTTGCTATATTCTTGCTAACATCTGTAACATCTGTGTCCGTGAAGCATTTTGCATTTACTTTGTACGACTACAACTTTCCTTCTTGTGCAGATATGTCTTGTGCTCCTTCTTGACAACAATATTCATGCCTTAACTTTGTCCACCTTCTTCCAGACCTTCTGCCAGGTCGTCCTCTGAGTCGTGAAGACAATGCTGAAACAAACTGCCATGCTTTGTGCCTACTTTACCAGTTGGAAGGCTTGGCTTCCCCCCATGAAAAAAAAAATGTGGTTGCTCCACTTCATGATGGTGTCTACAGGCAATCGCAGACCCTCATCATTAAAACTGGCTTTGCGCTACTAGCATTTAACTAGTTTTAACCTGCAATTGCGTGCTATGCGGCAAGCTTTTCAAATGCTACGAGGGTCAAGTAGCTCTTACTGCTTCAAAAGCGCAAATGTCTTTAATGCAGAACTATCGCGATTGGCTGATATTTGTCTTTGCCACTTCCGACATCGCACTGTTCACTTTCTGCATTTCGATATGTTGTGTGCTTGACTCCAATTTCGATGTGATAATAATAGCAAAACAGGCATTTTGCCACCTTTTTGATGTTTCAGATAAAAACAGGCCTCCTCTTCCATAATGTCCATGGATTAATAAATAATTCCAAACAAGAGTTGCTGAAGTCCATGTTTTTCTTTCATGGCAACTGAGAGTTAATTAAAAATAGGTTTATTTTTTTTCTCTCTCTCTTACTGCGCAAAGTTATAACCGTGCTTTTTTTGTTCTTGTACGTCAGTGCACTGGGAAGAAACCCCAGCTGACAGTATGCACTGTAGGCAACTGTGAAAATCGCTATGAATGCAGAAGTTAAGACGATATTGGTATTAAATATTTGCTTTTTCAAACCGAAAATGGAATGAAAATATTACCGCGCAATTTTCCAGGGTGGAATTTACCAAAATCAAGTTTTTGGCGCGTGGAACTTTGCGCCGGAAGTGTGAATTTGTAAAATCTGCCTTTTAGAGATTCAGAGTGTATCGTAAGTGAATGCTTTTACAGAGGTCGCAAAGTATCCGCTGTTTATACAAACTACATGTTACGCACAGTGAAGATTGACCGATAATATTGCCAGGCATCAGAGAGTTTTCCCCCCTGACAGCACCATGCTGATTTTTTTTCCCCCTTCCTAATTCCTGCATTCATCAGCTAATACATCCCCCCTTCGTTATATTTTTGAAATCAAAATTAACCTCAGAATGATTTCCAAGCAATGGAAAGTTTAGAGGCAATTATCAAAAGATATTTGAGCTTGAGAAAGTCACTTGCATCTGGGTGCACGTGTTTACCTGGCTGCCTGTGACTTTGGTCGGCTCATATTCTTCCCAAATGGCTTCAAGGCTGGTTTGGATGCTGATGTACAGTGTTCTCTATGAAGGCAGTCACTGCCACTCCCATAGCTGACTTCATCAGAATGGCTCCCTGCAGAGAAGGGAGACCCAGAATCAGGGTCTGAAAAATTGAAATGAAAATAAGGACTTCTCCTAAGAGGTAAGAGATATTTAAATTTCCTTTTGTTTTAACAATTGCCTAGATAGGAAACATATTTTAAATTGAAAGCAAGATTCCCCAATGTTTTCTTTCTCCGTAAGTAAAGTTATATGAAGCTTCCTCCTTGAAATAATAATGATTTTGATCTCAGATGAATTTTTTTGCCTCATTGGTGTCAAAGAGCTGATGTCTGGCTGCATCATTTTCATTTCTCTTTATATAGCTTCACACAAAATATGATTTACCATTATGTTTAAGAGACAGCAGACTATTCATTTGTCTGTTCAAAGGAGGCTGAATCTGGAAACTGAGGCAGTCGAAAAAAAGTGAGATCAAAACCAAAATAAAATGCCAACGAATGTAGGCGTTGGTCTGTGCAGTATAAGTCTATAAAGTGAACAGTGATGCATGCTCCTGTTGAAGGTCCAGTCATTGAACGGGAAATTATCTTTTGTTTTTCAGCCCGAAAGCTAAGGAAATTCAGTAAATTAAAGAACATCGGCAACAACCAATCTTCTCTGCAGTCCGAAATGACACTTTCAAGTGTTAATCCAGTCGCAATGCCAAAGATCACATTACATTCCGCTGGAGGAGTCCAGTTCACGCCGACACTCATTTCCATTTTACAGATAATTGAACCCGAAGTTGTTTATGCAGGCTATGATAACAGTCAGCCGGACTCGTCAAACTATCTGCTAACCAGCCTGAATAGGCTTTGCGAAAGGCAGCTTGTAGCTGTTGTTAAATGGGCCAAATCTGTACCAGGTAACCAAATGTGTTTAAGTGAAAAAATTCCAATCATCAGAGAACATAATGCACACCACGCTGTTTTCCTTCCTCTTTTTGAGCTTATTACAACCATTACAGTGATAGTTTTAACCTGTTGGACAGTGGAACCTATTGTGAAGCCTACTCTCACCATCAAATACTCTGATATGAGGTCATACATGACGAGACTTAAGTAAAACGAACATGCGGTTCATTTAAAAAAGTGGCCCCTATCCCCAATTTCAGCTCTGTGCCCCCTGACTTGCAGACAAGTGTCACTGTGGTATTCCACACCAGCAGGAAAATGAGTTAACTCATCAATTGCCGAAGTAATTCATTTGCTATGATGCCAGTTAAAATCAGCCCAGATACCATTGGTGCCAATTATGGTGAAGTTTTCAAACTTGATGAAATTGCATCTCCAAGAATGGATTTTGAAAACCAATTTGTTCTTGATCCCGTGACACGGTTTGTCAAGTCACCTATCTAGAGCGAGAAGGAACTGGAGGTGGAGTGGTCCAGCTTTGATTCCATTATCATCGAGGGTTAGCTTAATCTTGTACTGTGTGCCACATTTGATAAAGCCCAGAGACAGTCAACAAAAGAGAGAGGAAAATCAGAGTTAGTGCGCTATCATGGTGCTGCTGACTGTTCCGGAGTGGAGAACAAAATTAGTGCAAGCCTGGAAGAAAATATTTTTGCTTCCTCCAGTTCACATATTGAAATATGAGCCAATGAAATAAGAGGCAGTAAAAATCCACCAGAGAAAAAAATTAAAAAGCAAACTAATATTTTATTTGGAGATTGACTGTTGTCACCTTGGGTTACCACCAGAATAATTTTAATAATCTCCAGTTCAAAATTCACTGTAGATCTTATTTGATATTTAACAGTTTCACGGTGTCATATTCTGTCCTAGAATATAAAATTTCAATTTTAGTGTCACATTTGCAGCTACAAAGTGATTTACTTTGTCGCCTGAAAGTTAAATCTTATACGGAAAGAAATAATATGGGGAAGTAGTTGAATCATTTGTATTTCCTAGACTGATATGATCCTAATGAAGAATCACATTGACAGATGGTATGATGGTATGCAGGGGTGGAGACTTACGTAGATCAAAAGGGGAGTGCTACATATTGTTGTTCAATCTCTGACGCACACACATTTTGCGTCTTGATTTCTTGTTGGCAATCTACTTTAGATCAACAATGTTCTCGTGAACTCAAAGGTTTCATGTAATTGGTGGCGGCTGCTGTATAAAATAGTGGGGGGTTTTTAAATCCTGGGTCATTTTGACCCTTTGGTCACTATATTTTAGACTCCTAACAAATGTGTTCCAAGTTCTTCAAAGCGTTTTTTTTTTCTTTTGCTTAAAAAAAACACAATGGCTGGATTTAGTTTGGAGAAGCTGCTTACAGCAGTTGCATTTTTCCACAGCCTTATGTTATTTTTCACTGGAATCTGTGCAAACAGCAGGCAGTGGGGTTGCTACTTAACCAGTCAAATCAAGAATTGCAGATAGAGACTGAATCAGAAGGGTTCTCAGTCTGAAGAAGGATCTCGACCCGAAACGTCACCCATTCCTTCTCTCCCGAGATGCTGCCTGACCTGCTGAGTTACTCCAGCATTTTGTGAATCAACTGAATCAGAAGGTGACAGATAGGATAGTTAATTCAATCTCAAATCAAGAGGAAAGCCTATAAAGAGGAAAAATAAGATTGTGTGTGTGTGAGAGAGGGAGAAGAAATAAAAAGAAAATACAAAGAATGTATTAGAATCCAGAACAGTAACTAAAATTTGGGAGTCATAGAGTGACACAGTGTGGATACAGGCCCTTTGGCCCAATTTGCCAACATGTCCCAGCTACACTAGTCCCACCTGCCAGCATTTCGTCCACATCCCTCCAAACTTGTCCTATCCATGTAACTGTCTAACTGTTTCTTAAACGTTGGGATAGTCCCGGCCTCAACTACCTCCTCTGGCAGTTGTTCCATACACCCAGCACCCTTTGTGTGAAAAAGTAACCCCTCAGATTCCCATTAAATCTTTTCCCCTTCACCTTGAACCTATGTCCTCTGGTCCTCGATTCCCCTACCCAGGGCAAGAGATTCTGTGCATCTGCCCGATCTATTCCTCTCATGATCTTATACACCTCTATAAGATCACCCCTCATCCTCCTGCGCTCCAAGGAATAGAGACCCAGCCTACTCAACCTCTGCCAATAGCTCACACTCTCTAGTCATGGCAACATCCTCGTAAATCTTCTCTGAACCGTTTCAAGCTTGACAATATCTTTCCTATAACATGGTGCCCAGAACTGAACACAATACTCTAAATGTGGTCTCACCAACGTCTTATACAACTGCAACACGACCTCCCAACTTCTATACTCAGTTGGAGCTATACTCAGAGGATGGGATTCAACAGAGTATACAGTCAGCAAGGTGGCTTAGCAATAATTAAGACTCACAGTGTTGAAAACCTCCACAGACAGGAATGAATTAGCCCCTTTATTCACAAAATGCTGGAGTAACTCAGCAGGTCAGGCAGCATCTCGGGAGAGCAGGAATGGGTGACGTTTCGGGTCGAGACCCTTCTTCAGACTGATGTCAGGGGGGCAGGACAAAAGAAGGGGGCGGGACAAAAGAAGTGCTCTTCAACTCCCCCTCCCATTCCCAGTCTGACCTTTCTGTCATGGGCCTCCTCCAGTGCCATAGTGAGGCCCACCGGAAATTGGAGGAACAGCACCTCATATTTCGCCTGGGCAGTTTGTAGCCCAGTGGTATGAACATCGACTTCTCCAACTTTAGATAGTTCCCCTGTCCCTCCCTTCCCCTCCCCCTTCCCAGATCTCCCTCTATCTTCCAGTCTCCACCTATATCCTTCCTTTGTCCCGCCCCCCTGACATCAGTCTGAAGAAGGGTCTCGACCCGAAACGTCACCCATTCCTGCTCTCCCGAAATGCTGCCTGACCTGCTGAGTTACTCCAGCATTTTGTGAATAAATCGATTTGTACCAGCATCTGCAGTTATTTTCTTATATGAATTAGCCCCTACTGTTTCTGCTATGTTGAGAGCGTATATGTCACATGACAGTCGCAATTTAACACCCAGAGACAGAATGATCTTTCAAGCAAGAACCTGGTATTGCACAACCCGAAGGGGAAAGGGCAAATTGTAAGCATCTCCGTGCTTTCGATGCTTAATGGAGCATAATTCAACAATAGAACCTGGATGGATTACATGGATAGGACAGGATTGGAGGGATATGGACCAAACGCTTGCAGGTGGGACGAGTGTAGCTGGGACACGTTGGCCAGTGTGGGCAAGTTGGGCCGAGGCGCCTGTTTCTACACTGTATCACTCCATGACTCTACGAGAAGTTTCTGAACAACTTACATTGTAGTATCCGTGAATGGCATTAGCCACACCATTATTTCTGATGCAAAATCCAGACCGTTTAAATTATATCGTTCCTTTCTTTGAAAACAATCCATTGCCACTCAGCTGACTAGCAACTTCCTGCTGCATTGTCTCAAGCTTATTCTTTTCAAAAAGCAGACTTTTTCATGGAGAAACTTGGAAGTAAATACAAATAAAAGTAGCTGTTCAGGTAGGATGGAAAAATATGAATGTCACAGTAAAATCTGCATAAATTTGGCACGGCTATTATCAACAACAACTCCATCATCTACACTTATTCATGTAGCCCCTGATCATAGCAAGAACTTTGGCACAACACAGAAATATAATCATATCCAATTTGATATCAAGCAATACAAGTGAATATTAAGGGAGATGAACAAAATCTTAAGCAAAGACCGTTTCAAGGAATATTTTAAAGGAAGATTTTTAGATTTTAGATTTAGACATACAGCGCAGAAACAGGCCCTTCGGCCCACCGGGTCCGCGCCGCCCAGCGATCCCCGCACACTAACACTATCCTACACCCACTAGGGACAATATTTACATTTGCCCAGCCAATTAACCTACAAACCTGTACGTCTTTGGAGTGTGGGAAGAAACCGAAGATCTCGGAAAAAACCCACGCAGGTCACGGGGAGAACGTACAAACTCCGTACAGTACAGCACCCGTAGTCAGGATCGAACCTGAGTCTCCGGCGCTGCATTCGCTGTAAGGCAGCAACTCTACCGCTGCGCCACCGTGCAGATATATTGAGGTGGAGTATTTAGTGAGGTATATACAGGCAAAGAGGCTTAGAAGTGGAGCTAAACAGAGGTAAAAGAGGTTGAACGATATGTTGAGGCAAAGAGATATGTAGATGTGGAGAGGTATCTGCAAAGTGAGGTAAATGGAGATAGAGAATAATCATAATATGGTGAGGAATATAGTGTCAAAGAGGTATGTAGATAGAGATGTAAGATACAGAGAGGCTGAAGGTTAGATGGAGGCTAAGAGGAGGATAGAACCAGAAATGTATCCGGAAAAAGAGAGGAGTGTAGCGAAGGAAGATAAAGAGGCAAAGATGTATATGAAGATAGAGAAGCATGAGTATGGAGGTATTTGGAAACGGAGGGATTTGTGGGATACATAAATGTCAGTGATTTGAGGCAAGGAGGTATAAAGAGATGGAAAGTCATATAGCTCAAATTATGTAGATGGAGTATAAATAGGGAAGGAGCTACAGAGGCTGAGATGAATGGAGATGGTACATGGAGGTGCAAGTTGCAGAGTGATATGGGGTTGGAAGTATTTAATGGTAGAGTGCATGTAGATGGCGAGGTATGAAGTAAAGATATATGAAGATGGTTTGAGAAGGAGACATCCAGAGAGATGTAGAGGGGCAGAGTTATGTAGAGAAGGCGACACACAGACCCAGAGAGTACCTTTATCGCAGGTTAGTTTATGAAGAAAGAGGGCTTGATTGGAGACATAATGCAGAGGAGGATAGAGAAGAAGTATATGAAGGGGGAGAATTATCCAGAAGCAGAGGTGTAGGTAGAGATGGGGAGATATATAAAGTTGGAAAGATGTGTAGTGCCAGAAAGATAGTCGGGAAGGTAGACAGATTGAGAAGTGTAAAGAGGCAAAGAGATTTAAGTCCAGAGCTATGTAGAACAGGGAAGGTGTATTGAGGTGGAGCGATATGTAAGGGCAGAGATATGCACAGAGGGAAGGTGTATAATGACAGAGATACATCCAGAGGCAGCACAGTAGCTCAGCGGTAGAGTTGCTGCCTGACAGCATCGGAGACCCTGACTACGGGTGCTGTCTGTTCAGAGTTTGTAGGTTCTCCCTGTGACTGTGTGGGGTTTCTCTGGGCGCTCCGGTTTCCTCCCACACCCCGAAGATGTGCAGGTTTGTAGGTTAATTAGCGTCGATAGGCTCTAAAATTGTTACTGGTATGTAGGATGGTATTAGCCCATGGGGCGATCGCTGGGCGGCGCAGACTCAGTGGGCCAAAAAGCCTGTTTCCACGCTGCATCTCTAAGTCTAGAGTCTAGAGATATGATGACAGAACGGTGCCAGTAGCAAACTGGCACGGTGGCGCAGTGGTAGAGTTGCAGCCGTACAGCGAATGCAGCGCCGGAGACTCAGGTTCGATCCTGACTACGGGTGCTGTCCGTACGGAGTTTGTACGTTCTCCCCGTGACCTGCGTGGGTTTTCTCCGAGATCTTCGGTTTCCTCCCGCACTCCAAAGACGTACAGGTATGTAGGTTAATTGACGGGGTAAATGTAAAAATTGACCCTAGTGTGTGTAGGATAGTGTTAGTGTGCGGGGATCGCTGGGCGGCGCGGACCCGGTGGGCCGAAGGGCCTGTTTCCACGCTGTATCTCTAAATCTAAAAAAATCTAAAAATCTAAAAAAACTATGGAGTCAGAGAGGAATATGGAGCTGGAGAGGTTTAGATGTGATATATGTACATAGATGTGGAGAGGCATGGTAGAAATGGAGAAATATAGAAGCAGGGAGGTACATGGAAATGAAGATGTATATAGAATGAAGGTATGGAGATACAGATGGATTGTTTTGTGGGCAGAGCTATGTAAAGGTGCAAATGTACAAGGGCTAAGAGTGTGTGGAGGCAGATCGTGGAGCAATGTAGAGGCAAAGTGATAGAAAGTTGGAGCAGTAAAGAGCCAGACTGGTACATAGTGTTCAAAAGGACAAAGGTAAGTAAATATGGATAGGTATGAAGATAAAGCCAGCAGATAAAGAGCATGAGAGGCGGATAGAGCCAAAGATCTATATGGAGGCAGAGTGTAGACAGAGGAGGAAAGGTATTGAGGCAGGAATGTCTGAAGAGGAATATTGCCGCCCAGAGGCAGAGATGCAGGGAAGGGAGGAGGAGGAGGATAGAGATGAAGTTTATAAAGGTGACGAACTATCTATTAACAGAAGATAGACACAAAATGCTGGAGTAACTCAGCGGGTCAGGCAGCATCTCTGGAGAGAAGGAATGGGTGACGTTTCGGGTCGAGACCCTTCAGACTGAAGAAGGGTCTCGACCCGAAACATCACCCATTCCTTCTCTCCAGAGATGCTGCCTGTCCCATTGAGTTACTCCAGCATTCTGTGTCTAACTTCGATTTAAACCAGCTTCTGCAGTTCTTTCCTACACTATCTATAACGAGAGGTGCATATAGAGTTGGAAAGATATATAAAGCTGGAAAAATGGATGGAGCTAGAAAGACAGAGAGTTAGAAAGTTAGAGAAGTGAAAAAGAAGCAAAGAGATTTTAAGCCCAGGGCTATGTAGGTAGAAAGAGGGGGAGAGATATATACTGATCAGCGAAAACATTATGACCACTGACAGGCGAAGTAAATACAAACATTGATTATCTTGTTACAATGGCACCTGTCAAGGGGTGGGATATATTAGGCAGCAAGCGAACAGTCAGTTCTTGAAGTTGATGTGTTGGATGCAGGAGAAATGGGCAGGAGCAAAGACCTGAGCGACTTTGACAAGGGTCAAATTGTTATGGCCAGACGACTGGGTCAGAGCATCTCTGAAACGGCAAGGCTTGTGGGGTGCTCCCAGTCAGCAGTGGTGAGTACCTACCGACAGTGGTCCGAGGAGGGACAAACCACAAACCGGCGACAGGGTGTTGGGCGCCCAGGGCTCATCGATGCGCGAGGCCAACATAGGCTATCCCGTCTGGTTCAAACCGACAAAAGGTCTACTGTGGCGCAAGTCACAGAAAAGTTTAATGGTGGTCACGGAAATAATGTGTCACAATAATGTGTCACCCTGCTGCGTATGGGGCTGCACACGGAGGATCAGCAGCATATTAGGCAGGTGGTCATAATGTTTTGGCTTGTCAGGTCATAATGTTTTGGCTGATCGGTGAATAAAGGTAGAGATATGATGAGAGGAAAGGTCCAGAGGTGGATCTTGACTTTGTAGGGACAGATGAAGGCAGAGATGTAGGTAATGGTAGAGATGTAGGGAGGGGCAGAAAGCTGTGGATGTGGAGATATAGAATATAGAGGCTGAAAGGTACAGAGGTGGAGCTGTGCAGAGATGTTTTGCGGTTAATAGAGACAGAAAGGTATAATGTGAATGTATGTGGAGGCAGCAATGCATCGAGAGATGGGGAGATATCTGTGGAGAAAGTGATTCCTGGAGCTGAGGCAAAAAGATACAGAGGTGGAAAGATTTAGATTTAGATTTTAGATTTAGAGATACAGCGCAGAAACAGGCCCTTCGGCCCACCGGGTCCGCGCCGCCCATCGATCCCCGCACATTAACACTATCCTACACCCACTAGGGACAATTTTTACATTTGCCCAGCCAATTAACCTACAAACCTGTACGTCTTTGGAGTGTGGGAGGAAACCGAAGATCTCGGAGAAAACCCACGCAGGTCACGGGGAGAACGTACAAACAACGTACAGTACAGCACCCGTTGTCAGATGAAGGAACTGAATGTCAGTTTTGATCTCAGCAATTGCAACCAACCAGACTCAACATTAAATTCAACAATTTCAATTACCCATCCTTTCCTATCTGTGTCAAAATTACCCAGTTGTAATGTTAGGCTCATCACTTGCAACGCTAACTCTGTTTTTCTCTGTCCATTAATTCTACCTGATATGCTGTGTATTTCCAGCAATTCCTTTTATTTCAGATTACCAGTTCTGCATCTCACAGTTCCAGCATGTTGTTTTCTCCTCTAACTGCTCTAACCCATATCGTTTTCTCTGTTTCCATCCCACCAGGCAGAGATGCTGTGATTAACAAGCATTTAGTTCCCTCTCCTATTTGGCTCCAAAAATAATGTTCCATCAACCTTGGTCTCCACCCTAACACCACCATTTCTTCTGCTCCCTTTATCCTCTCTACAACATCCGTGCTTTTTTTACTTTTTCTAGTTCGAATGAAGTATCTTTGACCTGCAACATTAACTGACCAATGTCTGACCAACTTAAATAGACAATAGACAATAGACAATAGGTGCAGGAGGAGGCCATTCGGCCCTTCGAGCCAGCACCACCATTCAATGTGATCATGGCTGATCATTCTCAATCAGTACCCCGTTCCTACCTTCTCCCCATACCCCCTGACTCCGCTATCCTTAAGAGCTCTGTCTAGCTCTCTCTTGAATGCATTCAGAGAATTGGTCTCCACTGCCTTCTGAGGCAGAGAATTCCACAGATTCACAACTCTCAGTTGCCTGTATTTTGCCTGTAACAAAATGCCTGTATTTTGTTTTTATCTGAAGAAGAGGGCAGTTTGGTCTGTGTAAGAAAATAACTGCAGATGCTGGTACAAATCGAAGGTATTTATTTCACAAAATGCTGGAGTAACTCAGCAGGTCAGGCAGCATCTCAGGAGAGAAGGAATGGGTGACGTTTCGGGTCGAGACCGTTCTTCAGACTGATCTGCTGTTTGGTCTGCTGTGTGGAGAAGAGGATGGAATAAAAAGAGAAAGTTCTAAGATGAAATAATAAGAAGGATTATAGGACAAGGAAATGGAAACACGGTTTAGTTAAAAAGCATACATAGCAGGTTGAAGGAAACCTTCCTTTGTCCCGCCCCCCTGACATCAGTCTGAAGAAGGGTCTCGACCCGAAACGTCACCCATTCCTTCTCTCCTGAGATGCTGCCTGACCTGCTGAGTTACTCCAGCATTTTGTGAATAAATACCTTCGTTTTGTACCAGCATCTGCAGTTATCTTCTTATACTACACAGCAGGTTGGCTGGATGGCAAAAGGCAAATAAAGGGGGCATTTTCTGGTTGGCTGCCAGTGACTAGCAGAGTTCTGCAGGGCTCGGTGCTGGGGCCGTTGCTCTTCACGTTGTATATTAATGACTTGGACGAGGGGATTGAAGGCTTTGTGGCCAAGTCTGTGGATGATACGAAAATAGGTGGAGGGGCAGATAGTGTAGAGAAAGGTGGCACTCTGCAGAATGACTTGGACAGGTTGGGAGAGTGGGCAGAGAAGTGGCAGATGGAATACAGTGTAGCAAAGTGTGGAGTCATGCATTTTGGTAGCAGGAATAAAGGCGTAGACTATTTTCTAAATGGGGAGAAAATCCAGAAATCGGAGACGCAAAGGGACTTGGGAGTGCTGGTGCACCATTCCCAAAAAGTTAATCTGCAAGTCGAATCGGTAGTAAAGAAAGCAAACTCAAGGCTAGCATTTATTTTGAGAGGGCTTGTGTACAAAAACAGGGATGTAATGCTGAGGCTCTATAAGGTGCTGGTCAGGCCACATTTGGAGTACTGTGAGCAATTTTGGGCACCATATCTGAGGAAGGATGTGCTGGCTCTGGAGAGGAGGTTTACAAGAATGATCCCAGGAAAGACTGGGTTAACATATGATGAGCGTTTGATGGCACTGGGCCTGTACTCGCGGGAGTTTAGAAGAATGTGGGTAGATCTCATTGAAATGTACCGAATAGTCAATGGCTATGATTTGGCGTCCAATATGAGTAACATATGACATTCTTACCTGCTGCAGTTTAACAGATCAATGAACTCAATGCGCATTGATAATATATAGTAATCAAAAAACATAATAAATTAATAACCGTAATACTTGGTAACCATAATAGTGCAAAAACCAATGTCTGTGGTGTAACCAAAGGCACAGTCTGTAGAAGGTCATAGAACCTGCAGTTATTATTGTGTATTGTGCAAAAGCATAATGGTTGTTGGTATCTTGAATCTAGTGGTCATGCTTTTCTGGTTACTGTACCTTTTTGTCTTTCACGACATTGGCTGCCTTTGTGAGCAACCGCCTATAGATCTCTTTGATGCTTGGAAAGACAGTATATGTGAAGGACCAGGCAGTGTCTACCAGTCTCTGTAGTCTCCTTCATTCCTGTGCATTCCAGTTCCTGAATCAGGCAGTGAGGCAATCAGAGAGTATGCTCTCGACCACACACCTGTAGAAGTCCAATAGAGTATTCATCAACATCTTGAATCTCCCCAACCTTCTGATAAATAGAGCTGTTGATGAACTTTCTTTGATGTTATCATTGTGCTGGGTCCAGGACACATCTTCACCCAGGAACTTGAAGCTGCCAACTCTCTCCATTGCCGTCCCATCGATGAAAACAGGCTCGTGGATCAACAATCAGCTTCGTGGTCTTGCACAATTCAGAGCACAATTGGCATGGGACTTTTCTGCGGATTTCCGCGTTTTTTAAATCCTTTTTCCGCGCTTTTTGCATAATTTCCGCGTTTTTCACTTTGCCAAATAAACAGAGAAATCGGATCGAAAAAAAGAAAGAAAAATAAATAAACGATGTGTAGACTTGTAATGAAGACTAGGGTTCCGCTAGAGGTCGCTAGGGGTTCTGCGAGAAATCCCCGGCGCCCTGGAAGTCTCCCCGAAAATGTGGCACCTAGGCTGGGCAAGACAGCCAGTCTCGACCTCATCGGGACTTCCACGGCCGATCGGTGGGTTGAATTTGCAACCTGCGGCCGGGGCTCTGGAACTCCAACCCGGCTGGAGCCAGCACATCTATCCCCACAGCCGACTTCCTTGGCCAGCTGGATAAACCAGCAAAGCTCTGGAACCAAGAGTGCCAGAAAATCAGTGGTGGAACTGTAATGAGTAAATATTAAATTTAAGTGCAAGTTTATATAACTAAATTAATTAAGACAGGACTAAAATATAAAACACAGTAGAAAAGCCAATTACCATCTTTTTGGCCAGATTATCAATTAATGTGCGAATTTACTTCAAAATGTTATTAGTGGACAGTGACATATTCACATTATTTTGTAACGGCTGTTTTTACTTTGAAATGCACTAAAAGAGGCTTGAAACTGGTAATTTTGTGTGTAAACGTTCAAAAAATGTCCCATTTTTTGACCCCCTGTTGTACGCCTCGTGCAAGCACTCAGCTCTTTTCCTCTTTTTTTACCTCACTCACATGCCTGAATAAATTAGCATAGAATAACAAAGTAAATTAAACATTTGCTAAAAATAAAAGGAAAGTTTGAATATTTCAGAATCATTATAAGTGGGTGGTGTTCCAAGGAATTCAGGACCGCGACTGTGTCTGTAAATGGTTATAGTTGGATATTAGATATTGGATTGGATATTGGCTGCTAAGATTGCAGCAGGAATTACCAGATAGAGCACAAAAGGAAATGTTTCTTTAAAAGGGGAGGATCTGCAAAGAATAATAGATAAGATAGCAGAATCATGAACCAGGACAGCATAGAATGGGTGGAGGGAAGTGAGAGACCATTGAAACAATACCTGGAGTATTGTGTACAGTTTTGGTCTCCTAATCTGAGGAAGGACATTCTAGCCTTAGAGGGAGTACAGAGAAGGTTCACCAGATTGATCCCTGGGATGGCAGGACTTTGATATGAAGAAAGACGGGATAGACTAGGCTTATACTCGCTGGAATTTAGAAGACTGAGGGGGGATCTTATAGAAACATATAAAATTCTTAAGGGGTTGGAGAGGCTAGATGCGGGAAGATTGTTCCCGATGTTGGGGAAGTCCAGAACTAGGGGTCAAAGCTTAAGGATAAGGGGGAAGTCTTTTAGGACCGAGATGAGAAAACATTTCTTCACACAGAGTGTGGTGAGTCTGTGGAATTCTCTGCCACAGAAGGTAGTTGAGGCCAGTTCATTGGCTATATTTAAGAGGGAGTTAGATGTGGCCCTTGTGGCTAAAGGGATCAGGGGGTATGGAGATAAGGCAGGTACAGGTTACTGAGCTGGATGATCAGCCATGATCATATTGAATGGCGGTGCAGGCTCGAAGGGCCGAATGGCCTACTCCTGCACCTATTTTCTATGTTTCTATGAAACCATGAATTCTGTTCTCTTTTAAAGGACAATTAAATTAGACAAGCTCTCCTGTTATTTCTCTCCTCCATACATTACTCAGTTTGCTTTTGAAAGTTGCTATTACAGTTTCCCTTTTGAAACATGCTTTTGCTATCCATGTATTGGATAGGTCAGGTTTAGAGGGACATGGGCCAAATGCACGCAGGTGGGACTCATGCAGCTGCGACATGTTGGCAGGTATGGGCAAGTTGGGCCGAAGGGCCTGTTTCCACACTGTAAGACTGTATGACTCTCTGACTCCAATTAAAAATGCATTCCTAATCTCAAACCTCAAGAACTATAGAAATAAGCTATCTTATTCCCTCTATCTAAACCCTTTGTGATCTTAAACATCTCTATCAAACCTCCATCTGGCCTTCTTTGCTTTCAGGGAAAATAAAATCCATGTTCCTCTGAATGCCTAGAGAGGAGTAATCTAGCTTCAGTAATCCCTTTTGCCTGGAGCCATTCACCTAAACCTCCTTGGAGATGTGGGAGGATAGTGTAGGCTGTTAGAGTTGCAGGGGTGTGAGGACCAGGTGAGGGGAAAGATTAATGTCACGACAAAAATAATTTGTACAGTTTTCTAGGTTACAATAGACAATAGACAATAGGTGTAGGAGTAGGCCATTCGGCCCTTCGAGCCAGCACCGCCATTCAATCTGATCATGGCTGATCATTCTCAATCAGTACCCCGTTCCTGCCTTCTCCCCATGCCCCCCTGACTCCGCTATCCTTAAGAGCTCTGTCTAGCTCTCTCTTGAAAGCATTCAGAGAACTGGCCTCCACTGCCTTCTGAGGCAGAGAATTCCACAGATTTACAACTCTCTGACTGAATTTTTTTTCCCTCATCTCCGTTCTAAATGGCCTACCCCTTATTCTTAAACTGTGGCCCCTGGTTCTGGACTCCCCCAACATTGGGAACATGTTTCCTGCCTCTAACGTGTCCAACCCCTAACGTGCATCTAGCCTGTCCAACCCCTTAAGAATTTTATATGTTTCAATAAGATCCCCTCTCATCCTTCTAAATTCCAGTGTATACAAGCCTAATCTCTCCAGTCTTTCAACATACGACAATCCCGCCAGTTACAGACGTACAGGTATGTAGGTTAATTGGCTGGGTAAATGTAAAAATTGTCCCTAGTGTGTGTAGGATAGTGTTAATGTGTGGGGATCGCTGGGCGGCACAGACTTGGTGGGCCGAAAAGGCCTGTTTCCGGCTGTATATATATGATATGATATGATGATATGATACAGCATAACAGAACTAATTAAAAATGAGGAGATATACATTTTTAGGTAGTCATGGATTTCAGGTCGACCTATCACGATGCTGTACATGTGGAATCGAGTTCATGTGGAATATTCAGATTAGGTAGTGCATGTGTAAGATAGAAACATAGAAAATAGGTGTAGGAGTAGGCCATTTGGCCCTTCGAACCAGCAACGCCATTCAATATGATCATGGCTGATCATCCAAATCAGTACCCCGTTCCTGCTTTTTCCCTTTATCCCTTGATTCCATTAATCAAGCTATAATCAAGCTGGAGCTATATCTAACTCTCTCTTGAAAACATCCAGTGAATTGGTCTCCACTGCCTTCTGTTGCAGAAAACTCCACAGATTCACATCTCTCTGGGTGAAAATGTTTCTCCTCATCTCAGTCCTAAATGGCCTAACCCTTATTCTTAAATTTTGACCCCTGGTTCTGGACTCCCCCAACATCGGGAACATTTTTCCTGCATTTAGCCTGTCCAATCCCTTAAAAACTTTATATGTTTCTATAAGATCCCCTCTCATCCTTCTAAATTCCAGTGAATATTAGCCCAGTCGACCCATTCTTTCATCATATTTCAGTCCCGCCATCCCGGGAATTAACCTGGTGAACCTACGCTGCTCTCCCTCAATAGCAATAATGTCCTTCCTCAAATTAGGGGACCAAATCTGCACACAATACTCCAGGTGCGGTCTCACCAGGGCCCTGTACAACTGCAGTAGGACCTCCTAGCCCCAATACTCAAATCCTCTCGCGATGAAGGCCAACATGTCGTTAACTTTGTTCACTGCCTGCTGTACCTGCATGCTTACATTCAGTGACTGATGTACAAGCACACCCAGGTCTTGTTGTACCCCCTCTTTTCCTAATCTTACACCCATTCGTCACCCATTCCTTTTCTCCACAGATGCTGCCTGTCCCGCTGAGTTACTCCAGCATTTTGTGTCTACCATTCAGATAATAATCTGCCTTCTTGCTCTTGCCACCAAAGTGGACAACCTCACTGCAGACTCCATCTGGAATATTAGGTTCAGTTGAACACCACACTTTGAGAAGGATGGTGGTTGTGGAGAGAAATCTCCAGAATGATACCGGTGCTCAGAAGGTTTAATGATGAGAACAGATCAGATATATCCTGATCAGGCACCATGTTAAGGAAACGATGTTGTCAAGCTGGAAAGGGTGCAGAGAGGATCCTGAGATATAGGGAGAGGTTGAGCAGGCTAAGACTATTCTGTGGAGCGCAGGAGGATGCGGGGTGATCTTATAGAGGTGTACAAAATAATGAGAGGAATACTTTGGGTAGATACACAAAGTCTCTTGCCCAGAGTAGGGAAATCAAGAACCATAGGCATAGGTTTGCAATGAGGAGGGGAGAATTAATAGGAACCTGAGGAGTAACGTTTTCATACAAAGGGTGGTAGGTGTATGAAGCTGCCAGAGGAGGTAGCTGAGGCAGGTACTATCAAAGGGATATAGGGAGAAGGCAGGTACAGCTTACTGATTGTGGATGATCAGCCATGATCACAAATGAATGGCGGTGCTGACTCGAAGGGCCAAATGGCCTCCTCCTGCACCTATTTTCTAATGATTAAGAAACATTTAGACAGGTACATGTATAGCCAGGTTTAGAGGGATATGAGCCAAAAGCAGGCACGTGGGACTAGTGTAGAAAGGGCATGTTGGTTGGTATGGGCAAATTGGGCTGAAGGGCCTGTTTCCATGCTGTTTCACTCTAAAACGCTATGACTCTAACAGTGTAATTTGCATTGCTTTGAATGGAGGATTTGGAATGTGACTTCAAGGTTTCAAGGTCAGTTTATTGTCACATGTACCAATTAAGGTACTGTGAAATTCGAATTAGCATACCGCCATACTAAAAGAAAAAGCAACAAGACACACAACTACATAAAAGTTAAACTAAACATCCACCACATCAAATTCCCCACGTTCCTCACTGTGATGGAAGGCAATAAAGTCCAATCCCCTTCCTCTTGACCAAGGTGTTGGAAATATTAATGCAGATTCAATAGAATCGATGCAAAGATACTTTTTCTTGGTGCGAGTCTCAAGGAAAGAGAGCCTTCATTGTAAAATCTCATCTGAGATGATTGAGTGATGAATCTGGAAGTACTAATTTGTCAAAGATGAATAGAAATCTGGAATTCTCTTCCCCAAAATTGTGGGAGATTTTGGAGTATTTTCAATGAGCTTCATGGGTTTCTGTTACATAGGCAAAGGAAACACAAACAAATCAGATCACAAAGTTTAATGGGATGTAAACCAATGGAACAGTGAATCTGGAGAATGGATGGAATGGGCTCTCCCTGTTCAAATATTTTCTAATGTTATCTTTTAATTCAAATGAGCTGACATTTATCAGTGAGAAATTGATTTTACTTCAGTTGTAAAGTGATAGATAGCTTTCTCTGAAATGCGCCTTTCAACAATGGGAACTGAACATTTGGACATAGGGAGTGGTGCCTGCTCAGTACGAATAGAATAATGTCAAGTCTTAAAAGGTGCAAGCTATAAGATAAAGTTGCACAGCCTCCCTTGACCATAAAAAGTTATGAAGCGATCAAATTATCTTTAATAGACAATAGACAATAGACAATAGGTGCAGGAGGAGGCCATTCAGCCCTTCGAGCCAGCACCGACATTCAATGCGATCATGGCTGATCACTCTCAATCAGTACCCCGTTCCTGCCTTCTCCCCATACCCCCTCAATCCGCTATCCTTAAGAGCTCTATCCAGCTCTCTCTTGAAAGCATCCAACGAACTGGCCTCCACTGCCTTCTGAGGCAGAGAATTCCACACCTTCACCACTCTCTGACTGAAAAAGTTCTTCCTCATCTCCGTTCTAAATGGCCTACCCCTTATTCTTAAACTGTGGCCCCTTGTTCTGGACTCCCCCAACATTGGGAACATGTTTCCTGCCTCTAATGTGTCCAATCCCCTAATTATCTTATATGTTTCAATAAGATCCCCCCTCATCCTTCTAAATTCCAGTGTATACAAGCCTAATTGCTCCAGCCTTTCAACATACGACAGTCCCGCCATTCCGGGAATTAACCTAGTGAACCTACGCTGCACGCCCTCAATAGCAAGAATATCCTTCCTCAAATTTGGAGACCAAAACTGCACACAGTACTCCAGGTGCGGTCTCACCAGGGCCCGGTACAACTGTAGAAGGAACTCTTTGCTCCTATACTCAACTCCTCTTGTTATGAAGGCCAACATTCCATTGGCTTTCTTCACTGCCTGCTGTACCTGCATGCTTCCTTTTAGTGACTGATGCACTAGGACACCCAGATCTCGTTGAACATCCCCTCTTCCTAACTTGACACCATTCAGATAATAATCTGCCTTTCTATTCTTACTTCCAAAGTGAATAACATCACACTTATCTACATTAAACTGCATCTGCCATGTATCCGCCCACTCACACAACCTGTCCAAGTCACCCTGCAGCCTTATTGCATCTTCCTCACAATTCACACTACCCCCAGCTTAGTATCATCTGCAAATTTGTTAATGGTACTTTTAATCCCTTCATCTAAGTCATTAATGTATATCGTAAATAGCTGGGGTCCCAGCACCGAACCTTGCGGTACCCCACTGGTCACTGCCTACAATTCCGAAAGGGACCCATTTATCCCCACTCTTTGCTTTCTGTCTGTCAACCAATTTTTTATCCATGTCAGTACCCTACCCCCAATACCATGTGCTCTAATTTTGCCCACTAATCTCCTATGTGGGACCTTGTCGAAGGCTTTCTGAAAGTCGAGGTACACCACATCCACTGACTCTCCCCTGTCAATTTTCCTAGTTACATCCTCAAAAAATTCCAGTAGATTTGTCAAGCATGATTTCCCCTTCGTAAATCCATGCTGACTCGGAATGATCCTGTTACTGCTATCCAAATGCTCAGCAATTTCGTCTTTTATAATTGACTCCAGCATCTTCCCCACCACTGATGTCAGACTAACTGGTCTATAATTACCCGTTTTCTCTCTCCCTCCTTTCTTAAAAAGTGGGATAACATTTGCTATCCTCCAATCCACAGGAACTGATCATGAATCTATAGAACATTGAAAAATGATCTCCAATGCTTCCACTATTTCTAGAGCCACCTCCTTAAGTACCCTGGGATGCAGACCATCAGGCCCTGGGGATTTATCAGCCTTCAGTCCCATCAGTCTACCCAAAACTATTTCCTGCCTAATGTGCCTAAAATGATAAAGACGTTGAATATGTAAATATAAATAAGAAGTGACATATATGGGTGTGTTTGGGAGTGGTACGTTTGTTAAATTAATGGACTTTTAACAATCTAACCATTCCCAAGCACACCCATAAATATTACAGTACATTACGGTCCCACCCTAACACTCTGACATCCATACTGAACTTGGGTACGTATTCCAAATGTTTATTTTAAATGTTTAATGGCGAGTGTGCTTGGGGCCTAGCCACAAGATTTTGAAGAAGCCTTAGTAGAGGCAAAGTTTCCTGAATGTTGTGGGAGGTCAATTATCTCACCCTCTGGACTTCAATACAAGAGTTTCTCACAAGGCGGATGTCTTTAGCTGCCTCATCAATGATATTACTTCTTTGACCAGATCAGAATGGAGATGTGCAATTCTGATCTCAGCTCCTCAGAAAATAAGCCAGGCCATGTCTGCTTGAAGCTAGATCTGGACAACATTCAGACACATGCTAATAAGTAGAAAGTAACCTTAGTGCCAAGGGTCTAGCTGCCAACTTTTGACATTCCCTGTTATTACCATCACCATCACCAAATGGGGGTCACATCCTGGGGCTCACCATTAACTAGTTACATCCACATTGTGGCAAAAAGAGTTGGTCAGAGTCTGGATATCCATTGACTAGTGACTCTCCCTCTGACAGCCCAATCATCTACAAGGCACAAGCCAAGTAGTATGATGGAAGACAGACACAAAAAGCTGGAGTATCTCCGCGGGCAGACAGCATCTCTGGAGAAAAGGAACAGGTGACGTTTTGGGTTGAGACCCTTCTACAGACATTCTCTACCTGAAACGTCACCTATTCCTTTTCTCCAGAGAGGCTGTCTGACCTACTGAGTTACTCCAGTTTTTTTTATGTCTCTCTTCGGTTTAAACCACCATCTGCAGTTCCTTCCTACACATATGATGGAAGACTCTCTACAGCACAGAAATAGGTCAAACAAACCAGGATAAAACGCCTTCTTGATTTGCATCCCATCCACCATCCTAAAATCTTAAATTTGCTGAACTACCAATGCACGATGATTGCAGTGTGAAGCATTTACACGCTGAATAGCCAAATCTATCAATTTTGCTTGAAATGAGGGCAACCCAGGTTAATGTGTGCGATGGTTTGCATTTGGGTCTACCACAGAGATGCAACATCAGCTAAACAAATCTTCCATTTCCTTACTAAACAAATAACAAGAAGATGAGTCTGCAGGTTTGTCGAAGATTATTGTACAGTTGCCACAATGCCATCCTTCTTTTGCCATCCACCCTCACTTAACCTCTTCATAGATCCATCCAAACTTGCATTAAAAATTTCAAATAAACATTTGGAATTCTATAGCTACAAGGAGATGGATTGTTTTCTCAAGAACAATCGGTGGCTGAGGGGAGACCTGATAGAAGAATATAAAATTGTGAGAGGTATAGGTAGAGTGGACAGTCAGAACCTTTTTCCCAGGGGGAAGATATCAAAGACTAGAGGAGAGAGCTGTGTGATGTATACACTGGAATTTAGATGGAGATCTTATCGAAACGTATAAGATTATTAAGGGGTTGGACACGTTAGAGGCAGGAAACATGTTCCCAATGTTGAGGGAGTCCAGAACAAGGGGCCACAGTTTAAGAATAAGGGGTAGGCCATTTAGAACTGAGATGAGGAAAAACTTTTTCAGTCAGAGAGTTGTGAATCTGTGGAATTCTCTGCCTCAGAAGGCAGTGGAGGCCAATTCTCTGAATGCATTCAAGAGAGAGCTGGATAGAGCTCTTAAGGATAGCAGAGTCAGGGGGTATGGGGAGAAGGCAGGAACGGGGTACTGATTGAGAATGATCAGCCATGATCACATTGAATGGCGGTGCTGGCTCGAAGGGCCGAATGGCCTCCTCCTGCACCTATTGTCTATTGTCTATTGTCTATTGATGAGAGGGGCAAGGTTTAAAGGAGGGCCGGGCATGTTTTTTTCTTAACAGAGAGCAGTAAGTGCCTGTAATGTGCTGGCTGGGATAGTGGAAGCAGATTAGACAGTGGCTTTGAAGAGGCTTTTGGATAGGCACATGAACACGCAGGGAAAGAAGGGATATGGATCACATGCAGGCTTTGGAGATTAGTCTAACTTGGCAACACGTTCAGCATGGACATTATGGGCTGAAGGGCCTGTTCCTGTGCGGTACTGCTCGATGTTCTATGATCCGTGCATGCTTGAAGAATTGAACCATCAAGACTCAATATACATCAATGACTTGGATGAAGGGATTAAAAGTACCATTAGCAAATTTGCAGATGACACAAAGCTGGGTGGTAATGTGAACTGTGAGGAAGATGCTATGAGGTTGCAGGGAGACTTGGACAGGTTGTGTGAGTGGGCGGATGCATGGCAGATGCAGTTTAATGTGGATAAGTGTGAGGTTATCCACTTTGGTGGTAAGAATAGGAAGGCAGAGTATTATCTGGATAGTGTCAAGTTAGGAAAAAGGGACGTACAACGAGATCTGGTTTCCTAGTGTATCACTCACTGAAAGGAAGCATGCAGGTGCAGCAGGCAGTGAAGAAAGCCAATGGAATGTTGGCCTTCATAACAAGAGGAGTTGAGTATAGGAGCAAAGAGGTCCTTCTGCAGTTGTACAGGGCCCTAGTGAGACCGCACCTGGAGTACTGTGGGCAGTTTTGGTCTCCAAATTTGAGGAAGGATATTCTTGCTATTGAGGGCGTGCAGCGTAGGTTTACTAGGTTAATTCCCGGAATGGTGGGACTGTCATATGTTGAAAGACTGGAGCGACTAGGCTTGTATACACTGGAATTTAGAAGGGTGAGAGGGGATCTTATCGAAACATATAAGATTATTAAAGGGTTGGACACGTTAGAGGTAGGAAACATGTTCCCAATGTTGGGGGAGTCCAGAACAAGGGGCCACAGTTTAAGAATAAGGGGTAGGCCATTTAGAACTGAGATGAGGAAAAATATTTTCAGTCAGAGAGTTGTGAATCTGTGGAATTCTCTGCCTCAGAAGGCAGTCGAGGCCAATTCTCTGAATGCATTCAAGACAGACCTAGATAAAGCTCTTAAGGATAGCGGAGTCAGGGGGTATGGGGAGAGGGCAGGAACGGGGTACTGATTGAGAATGATCAGCCATGATCACATTGAATGGCGGTGCTGGCTCGAAGGGCCGAATGACCTCTTCCTGCACCTGTTGTCTGTTGTCTATTGTCTAACAGTACAACTGAATCCAAGTGGGAAGTGAGGAGGAATTTTATTGAGCAAGCCATTGGCATGCAGAGGTGTTTGTGCTGGCTTGATGAATGTTGATGCCACTTTAGTATTCACCAACCAGGGTCTTCCGTGTGATGATGGATTGCTTCATGCTACACAGACGTGCATGGCAGTGAGAGTTAGAAATATAAGCCTGAGGAGACAGGGCCTCTTTGGATGAGCAGGAACATGAAATGCAGGCAGTGGCAGAGCAGCAGGTCATGTTGATGCTAAGGTGTTCTCAATGATACCAGGACTCCTGGACTCCATAGAAGGGACCTTATCTGAGACCTAGAGATCAAACCTCCTTTTAAACCCTACTTCCAGGAGCCACAAGTTGGACCAGTACACTGTCACATATTCATTGCCTTCGCCACTGCTCAGCATCACTCCATGTATCACTAAAGTTTCTAAACAGGAATCTGTTTAGATTCAGAAACAGGAATCCAGTAAGTCTTGAATCTAGACAATTGAAATACAACTCAGAAATATTATGCTAGATGCTAATGTGCTTATATGCACATTATTTCTGTACATCTACAAATCTTGAATCGTCCTCATTTTTCAAGTCTTACCCAAGATAACCCTTTTTGGCTTCCGCAGAGTTAGAGAGGGCAGCACTTACCTGCGCTTGGCTGGCATCCTCTGTGGCTCTGAGCCCATGAGAGCCTCTTTCACATGACACCAGTGTGGAGGCAGACTCAGCCATCAGAACACAGGCTGTGGTGGGGAAACTGACCGAGAAGGTTAGTACAACTTGGGAAACAGTGCCCGCCTCCTTTCACCATCTTCCTTCTTGTGGCCTTCTCGTATTCCCTGCAAGCACTGACTTGTTCTGCTCTCTGCAGCAGAATGTTTTCACTGGCAGGAGACTGGATGGTCCAGAGGAGAGTTTCATTGTGGCACTCATGATGTATAAGCCTCAGTGAGGGCCGATATGCCCTTGTGAGGTTTGATACTGATGGGGTTTTTTCAACCAGCATTTGCAGTTCCTTGAGATACAAACTTCTTTCTGGTCTGAATGCTGCATGGAATGCTGTAGATTCAACCCATCTTTGACAAACACTGAGTGGAGCAGTCAAAATTTCCCCCGCTCAGTCTAGTCTATTCTCACCGCTCAGTCAGTCTAGTCTATTGTCTATTGTCTAATGTGTTGAGATGCAATAGACAATAGACAATAGACAATAGGTGCAGGAGTAGGCCATTCGGCCCTTCGAGCCAGCACCACCATTCAATGTGATCATGGCTGATCATTCTCAAACAGTACCCTGTTCCTGCCTTCTCCCCATACCCCCTGACTCCGCTATCCTTAAGAGCTCTATCTAGCTCTCTTCTGAATGCATTCAGAGAATTGGCCTCCATTGCCTTCTGAGGCAGTGAATTCCACAGATTTACAACTCTCTGACTGAAAAGGTTTTTCCTCATCTCCGTTCTAAATGGCCTACCCCTTATTCTTAAACTGTGGCCCCTGGTTCTGGACTCCCCCAACATTGGGAACACGTTTCCTGCCTCTAACATGTCCAACCCCTTAATAATCTTATATGTTTCGATAAGATCCCCTCTCATCCTTCTAAATTCCAGTGTATACAAGCCTAGTCGCTCCAGTCTTTCAACTTATGACAGTAAAGTATACAGTGCCAGATGCTATCAAGAACATTGGAAGTTTTCACAGCAAGACAGATGATTTTATCAAAGGGTTCAAAAGAAAAATTATGATCTAAATATCAAATACTCAAGGGGGTAATAACACCAATGAAAATGCCATTGATTGTGGATTGATGCAGAAAAGATATTCAAAATGATGTTCCTGAGTTTGCTGAAAACTATGCATCCTACGTTAATTCATGGTTATTGTAATTTAAACATGTACTGATATGCAGACATCTTCATTAATTATTCTGACGAAATCTTTTTGAGTTCATGAGAGTAGCGGGTTCCAGAATTTAAATTCCATATTAATTTGCTATGATTCCACAATCGTTCATTTCTATCGCAAAGGTGCAGTCACTAAAACAATGCAGCATAGCGATGCTGCACAGGGCCCTAGTGAGACCGCACCTGGAGTACTGTGTGCAGTTTTGGTCTCCAAATTTGAGGAAGGATATTCTTGCTATTGAGGGCGTGCAGCGTAGGTTTACTAGCTTAATTCCCGGAATGGCTGGACTGTCATATGTTGAAAGACTGGAGCGACTAGGCTCGAAGGGCCGAATGGCCTCCTCCTGCACCTATTGTCTATTGTCTATTGATGTATAGGCTGTGTGCCTATAGATTTTGCATTCTCTTGCTCCCTGAAAACATGTAATTGGCCACTCTGCCCATCTAATTAAAGCCACACTATGTCAATGGGACTGCTGAAACGGCAGAGGTTTGTGACTTACATGTGAAGGCAGAGTTCCTGAACATCATTGCGGCTGAAAAAAATCATTGAAAGAAATTCAAGGAAATTTCCCTCATTTTTACTTTATTGAGTTGATTTTAATGAACTTGACTCTAATTCCCAGTTTTTTTTGTTTGAATCTTTAATTTATATATTTTTTTAGATTTAGTTTGTGCTTTGAATGATAGAAGCAACTAGACCAAGTGGACCCGTTGGGCCCAAACCTCTCCTGCATTGGTGCAGCACCCTCCCCTCCCCCTCCCCCTCCCCCTCCCCCTCCCCCTCCCCCTCCCCCTCCCCCTCCCCCTCCCCCTCCCCCTCCCCCTCCCCCTCCCCCTCCCCCTCCCCCTCCCCCTCCCCCTCCCCCTCCCCCTCCCCCTCCCCCTCCCCCTCCCCCTCCCGCTCCCCCCCACCCCCCTCTTCCCCCCTCCCCCCTCCCCTCCCCACCCTCCTCCCCTCCCCCCCTCCTCCCCTCCCCCTCCCCTCCCTCTCTCCTCCCCCTCCCCTCCCCCTCTCTCCACCCCCTCCCCTTCCCCTCCCCCTCCTCTTCCCCTTCCCCCCACTCCATCCCCCTCAGCCCCCCTTATCCTCCCTCCACCCCTCTCCCCCCTCTTTCCACCACCTCCCTCCCTCCCTCCCCCCTCTCTCCCTAGGAGATAGATTTAAACTTTAAAATGTGAATAACTTTAAAAATATAACATCGATTTCAATGAAACTTCTTCCATTAGCACCAAAGGGAGGACGGTGAGTAAGGTGGGCTCTAAAATTGTCGCGCTATCGTGGACCGTTTTGTCTGTAGTTCAGGAACAAACAAACAAACAAACAAACGAGAGTTTTAGTATATAAATTTAGATGATGAACCTCCAGTTGCCATGAAGTGCAATACACAGGTTGGAGCTTGCCAATTTCCATTGGAAAGGCTCTGGTTTGCACAGGGCCCCAGCCAGCAAACCAGCTACCCCAAGGTAGACAATGCCCAGACACCACTCCAGGGAAGAGCGGCCTTCAAGACACTTGCTGTCTGGCAACAAAAAGGTCAATGGGAGGTGCAGGAGAATAAGTGGATTTATTGTTGTAAGTTGGGATAAGCTAGAGAGTCATACAACAGGTAAACAGGCCCATTGACCCATCGTGTCTACATTGGCCATCAAGCTCCCATCCCCTCTAATCCCATTTTATTCTTCCCACATTCCTGTCGACTGAGATTCATGGAGCCGTGCAGCAGGAACCATGAGCTTCAGCCCAACTTGTCCATGTCGACCAATATGCCCCATCTAAGCTAGTTCCGTTTGCCCATGTTTTGTCCATATCCCTCTAAACCTTTCCTATCCATGTACCTATCCAAGGGTCTTTTAAACACTGTTATAGAAGCTGCCTCAGCTATCACCTCTGGCAGCTCCTTCTCCTGCTTGTTTGCCTACTAGGGGAACTTACATGGCCAATTAGCCTGAAAACCTGCACCTCCTCAAAATGTGGGCGGAAACCAATACACCCAGAGGAACCTCATATGGTCACAGGAGGAAGACCTAGTCCCATCCAGAGAGCACCAGGGGCCAGTATTGATCCTGGGGTCACCAGAGCTGGGAGGCAGCGGCTCTACTAACTGCCTCTGTGCCGTCCCTGGACTCTATGGCAACGATTCATGAGATCTGGCCAATTATGCTAACAAAGACAAACTGACAACAAAAATAAATCACAGCATGGTATTATTGGTAGCATATATACCTTTGAGCATTGGAACAATTTGTGGAACATATAATGGAACTGGTAGGATGAGGGCAGTTTTCTTTGCAGTTTGATTTCTCTGGTTATGGTTATTCAATAAATAAATGGTAATAGATTGGAAAAGAATGGACGTATCCTTTACCACGAGGTCAAGGTGGCACAGTGGTGCAGTTGGTAGAGCTGTTGCCTCAGACCACCAAAGATCCAGGTCCGGATGCTGTCTGTGTGGAGTTTGCTTGTGTTCCCTGTGACCGCATGGGTTTCCTGCAGGTGCTCCAGTTTCCTCCCACGTTCCAAAGACGTGCCTGTTTGTAGATTAACTGGCCTCTGTAAATGGGCTTGAATGTGTAGGGAGCGGATTCAGAAGTGGGTAAAATATAGATTTAGGTTATCGGTGGTCGGTGTGGACTTGGGTTGCTGAAGGCCTGGTTTCACACTGTATCTTTCAATCAATCAATGATTCTCAAGATGGACGAACGATACAGTATAGCAGCATAGAACGTGAAAAAGTCGATTGAAATGTGACTCAGGTTAGGAAATGTTTTGGAAAGTTCTAACCAGAAAATAAAAAGACATCACAAAATGGAAAGCACATTTGCAACAGATCTTTCGATAAGACTTACAATAAGACTTTCTGCTTTCACCTCATACTCAAACATGTACAAAAATGATTATATCCCACCTTGCTGGTGAAAATAGGACAGCCACTGAGTTAAGATTGCTTCCAACATCCAACCAGCCATTACTGTTCCATTGGGTGCCCATCTTATACAGCTGAAGGGCTTCCTGACTCAGTCCTCTAGCCATTACCATATGTACATAGAAACATAGAAACTAGGTGCAGGAGTAGGCCATTCGGGCTTTCGAGCCAGCACCGCCATGTAATATGATCATGGCTGATCATCCAGAATCAGAACCCTGTTCCTGTTTTCTCCCCATATCCCTTGATTCTAATAGCCCTAAGTTATATCTAACCCTCTCTTGAATACATCAGGAGTACCAGGAGATCTGAGAGTGTTTGCAGGACCCGGGTACCATTTTAACCAGTGGCTGACCAGGATGCCTACGACCCGCAAGTCCACACCTGGCACCAAAGAACCAGAGGCCTACGACCGACAGAAAGTTAGAATGAAAAATCAGAAAAGCCCTGCATATGCTGGTAATATGAAGCAATATAGAAAAATGGAAACACTCATCAGATCAAGCAGCTTTTAACGTAGGTGTGCAGGGCACAAACTTTACGAGCCGAAGAGCCCGTTCCTGTTCTGTATTGTTCTGTGTCGTAACAGCTGTGGGAAAGAACACGTGTTACTGTTTTTATTTTTCAGAACTGAACTGGGAAAAAGGAAAAAAAAAGTTAGTTTCCAGTAACTTCATTTTCAGTGGTGGAGAGGGTGGGAATGGATATTAGAACAAAGAGAATATGTTTGATTGGTGAGACAAAATGGATTAATGTCACAGTTAGAAGCACATCATATATTTATCTGTTTTATGTGTTGCATACTGAATACATAATGGAAGAGAGGAAAATCTCTCCCCCTCAGGGAGGGAGGAACATCTGGGGCCAAGATCGCAGGTGATTGATCAGCAGAAATGGCCATTTCTGATACAGATGGAAAGAAGGAGTGAATATTCAATATTGAGTCTAGTAGTCTACAAAGATGGAAGATGATGTTTTGTTCCTTTGGACTACATTGGACCTCATCGTAACAGCATAAGAGGCCTGTCGGATAGGTTGGGGTGGAAGTGGAACGGGTAATTAGGGAGGCAGGCAACTGAGACACCTCTGCAGAGTGAATATAGTTGCCCCGCAAAGCGATCATCCAATCTGCATTTAGCTTCTCAAATATAGCGCATTTCCCCACACAACTTCTCTCTCACAGTTCTCCACGTTGTGAATACCCAATGCAATACTCTAGATTGGAAAAACGTGCGATTCATCACTGGGGAAAGATTGTTTGGATCCCTGTATGGTGGAGAGGGAGGAGATGGCAAGGCAGTTGTTGCAAATGCCACTATTGCCTTGGACAAGTGCAATTAGGCGGGGAGGGATTGGTGGGAATGGAAGGCCATCCAGCGAGTCACAGAGGGAGTGAGTGATCCCTTTGAAATGCTGAAAGAGGAGGGAGAAGAATAAGTGCCCGGTGGAGGAGTCTTGCTGGAGCTGGTGGGCATTGCAAAGGATGATCTGTTGAATGTGGAGACTGGTAGGGTGAAAGTTGAAGAAAAGGAAAACTCCGTCCAGGAGGAGAGAGGGCGTGTGCTGTTTAACATTGACGTGGTGTGGTCAAAAGGACTAGTTATCAGTGCCTCAGTGACCATTTAACGCATGCAATTTGGCGAGTGGCAAATTTTAGCAATTTGGAATGTACAGCAGTAAGTTAATAAACTTCTACAGATTGATGATTTAAAGTTAGGGAAGGTGAATCAGCTTCGGTGGGAAAATCTACACATTTGGAAACTGCAGGGAATAAATAATTGCATTCCATCACCCAGTAAAATGGCTGCACTACTCAGCCCGTGATACTCCATCTGTCTTATGCATTGGATCATTTTAATATAAGGATGAAAGGCAGATGAGATGAGTTTAGCTGGGCATCATGTTTCAAGGGTCAAGGTTCAAGAGTGTTTTATTGTCATATGTTCACAAAACATTGTTCCTGGGCTGTCCTTTTCTGTGCTCTTTATTCTGATATATGCAGTTCAGAGAAATATGATCAAGTCAAGTCAATTTTATTTGTATAGCACATTTAAAAACAACCCACGTTGACCAAAGTGCTGTACATCAGTTCAGGTACTAAGAACGAACATACAATGGCACACAAACATAACAGCACATACATAAACAGTTCACAGCGCCCTCTCAGAGGGCCTCAAACACTAGGGAGTAGAAATAGGTTTTGAGCTTGGACTTAAAGGAGTCGATGGAGGGGGCAGTTCTGATGGGGAGAGGGATGCTGTTCCACAGTCTAGGAGCTGCAACCGCAAAAGCGCGGTCACCCCTGAGCTTAAGCCTAGACCGCGGAATAGTCAGTAGCCCCAAGTCGGCCGATGGTGTGGGTACACTTATGATAGTATAAGAAAATAACTGCAGATGCTGGCACAAATCGAAGGTATTTATTCACAAAATGCTGGAGTAACTCAGCAGGTCAGGCAGCATCTCAGGAGAGAAGGAATGGGTGACGTTTCGGGTCGAGACCCTTCTTCAGACTGATGTCAGGGGGGCGGGACAAAGGAAGGATATAGGTGGAGACAGGAAGATAGAGGGAGATCTGGGAAGGGGAGGGGAAGAGAGGGACAGAGGAACTGAGGAACTATCTAAAGTTGGAGAAGTCAATGTTCATACCACTGGGCTGCAAGCTGCCCAGGCGAAATATGAGGTGCTGTTCCTCCAATTTCCGGTGGGCCTCACTATGGCACTGGAGGAGGCCCGTGACAGAAAGGTCAGACTGGGAATGGGTACACTTATGATATCTTAGGATTCATTTAAATAGAGCATGCTCTGCATTGCTACATTAACTTTTTTTTCTGGTGAAATAGTTGTATTTGTACATTGTTTATGTTGGAGCCAGAAAAAAAAAATCTGCCCAATTAGCCATTTGACACCTTACCGTAATCCTACATCACAATTATTACAATGTCTGACTTTGCATTTGAATTTCCCAGCATTCTCTTGTTGTGTCTGGTTGCACCAATAAAGTTGGTTGGCAATTTAGTCCTCACAATGCACTGACAGGATGGTAATAATGGAAGGCTGCCAACATGGACCCAACCTTTGATAGTTTTGTGTAGCCAGGTTTTCTGACCAATGCAAATTGTTTCACGCAAGTGAGTGGATGAGGGCAGATATTTGTGGTGAATGCAGAGGTCGACACATTTGATGATAGAGTAAAAATGATCCTGGAGTGTGGTGAGTTCAGAACCCAACAAGCATAACTTTAAAATTAGAGAAGTAATGTTAGGAATCAACTCTTATTCCAAAGAATGAAGAAATCTAGAGTTGAGTGAGATCAATTGAGGTTGGTATGTTTTTGTTAGGGTTAGGGCTGGGATAAGACTTGTTCTTTGCTGTAATGCCCCTGCAGAAAAAAAAGACCTGTCAATATTAAATGCCTTTGTTCACCCATGATGAATGGATATTTGGCCAACGTGTTAGAAGTTGGCAGACTCTAATGGAGAGTTATACCAGCAAATTATCATGTCAGTGAGAAAGAGGAAAAGAGGGAAATAAGGAGGGGCAAATGAAAATATTTCTAGAATTCCATAACTTTCTTCTGATAGTATTGACTGTGGCACATTGTGACAATTCTATTAAACACCACACTTACTTGATTCTCCATTTCTCCTGTCCTCAGTTTGTTGCGACTACCTATGCGAGCAATAACGACATGTTTTTCAGATTTGTTTCACATGCTTTCTTTGAAAACTTTGTTACATTGCATGATTGTTTCCTGGTACTTTTGTATTTTGCCATGATTGTACTGGCTACAATAAAAGCCTTTCCCAACATGGATGGAGAAGCACAGTGCGACAGCACAACGCAGTTGTCTGATATCATCAATGAATGCAAAAACATCTTCACCGAGTTCTTTGCAAAGTGGAATAAGAGGAAACAAATGCCAATGCAATTGGACAAATATTTTGAATTTCTGCTGCTATTCCTTGAGCTCCATCTACCGAGCGCATACATCAGCAATTTGACGATGAGGCTAACTGGGCCCTGAAGGTTTTTATTTTGATTCTTATTTCCAGCGACAGTAAATATGCAAAATTGTCTTTGAGCAAGTCAGGGACTTGAAATCATTTCACAATTCCACCAAGCAGACCTGCGCAAAAGAATTTTTTTTAAATGATCACATCTTTCTCTTCACCCTGCTTGTTGGAGTCACCTGTGCACCAACATTAATGCTTCTATCTCCAAACTACATTGGAGACACAAGGAGACACATTGGAGATGTCAAGATCCACATTAGCATGGAATCTTCAACCAAATGCAATCCAAAGACTTAGGAGGACCTTAAAAGTGTTTAGGAAAGGATAACATAAAACATCTTGTTGTGGGAATAATCTGCTTCAAGGTCAATAGAGTGAATATCAACAATGTTGTGTTGGAATGGAGGCACAAGTGTTGAAGTTCATTTCAATTATTGGTCAAGGAAATGAAGAACAGTTGGAGAAACCTACTGCACTTGGAGTCTGAACTGCTCAAGTGTAGCTTAAATATCCCAGCCTTCTGACTGCCAAAAGCTGATTTTAAACTTTCAATTCACACAAGCTTTCCTGGTGTTGTCCTAATGAAGGGGCAAGAAACTAAAATGAATTAAAACTAGTTACACGGATGAGCTGCTTTGACAGAAATATAAAACGATGCTGCTTTGACCTGTTACAGGTAACTTTAAAGATACAATTTTGAAGTCAAATTATCTTCATCAGAGTTGCATCTCAGTAATGCCAAAGACTGCATTGGCAACAGTGAGAGATGCCCATTGGAACTAACCTAAAAACTGAATGCAATTTTTCCTAGTTATTCCAGGCAAACTCCAACCCAGCCACCAACCAGTTAGGAACAAGGACAGGGTTGTAAGGAGAATACAATACAATACAATACAATACAATACAATACCCTTTATTGTCATTGTAAAAGTACAACGAGAACTTCTTTACATCGGCGAAACCAAACGCAGGCTCGGCGATCGTTTCACTTAACACCTTCGCTCAGTCTGCCTTAACCAACCTGATGGCTGAGCAATTCAACTCCCCCTCCCACTCCCACTCCCAGTCTGACCTTTCTGTCATGGGCCTCCTCCAGTGCCATAGTGAGGCCCACCGGAAATTGGAGGAACAGCACCTCATATTTCACTTGGGCAGTTTGCAGCCCAGTGGTATGAACATCGACTACTCCAACTTTAGTTAGTTCCTCTGTCCCTCTCTTCCCCTCCTCCTTCCCAGATCTCCCTCTATCTTCCTGTCTCCACCTATATCCTCCCTTTGTCCCACCCCCCTGACATCAGTCTGAAGAAGGGTCTCGATCTGAAACGTCACCCATTCCTTCTCTCCTGAGATGCTGCCTGACCTGCTGAGTTACTCCAGCATTTTGTGAATAAATACGAGACTTTTGAATGTCGCTTCCATATCGATGCTATCAAATCAAATATATAAATAATCACGGCGAAAATGAAAACAATAAAGGAAAAAAAGGGGGGAACAAGGTAAAGTGCAAAAAAGGTTCATGCAGGGGGTCAGTTGTGCCAGATGACCCTGGGGGGCAGAGACAGATCATGTGGGGGGCTCTCAGCAGGACCGATTCAGAGCAGCTATAGCTCTAGGGATGAAGCTGTTTCTTAGTCTGGAGGTGCGGGCGTAGAAGAAACAACAGGAACTTATCTTACCAGAGCAAAATGCTAAACTAACGCGTGTCTGCTCCAAACTCTGGAACTGCTGAATTCGACTCAAGCTGTATATAAAGCGGCTGATATATTTTCATGCAGAATGCATTTCTTCTGATTTTTCTTGACAGCTGACCCTATTTTGTTACGAACTCATTTATCCTCTTTGAATGCATGGCTATGTCAGGGTTGTTTTAATCTGGAAAATAGAGATTGTGACGACATTGATCTCAGCTATGACCTCAGTCTAGTAAATTACTCGTCCTCCTGATATTCAGATTTTCAGTGGTGACATCTTTAATCCTGTTCCTCACTGATCTCCACGTCCATTGGGATAAATTTTAATTTACAGTTGAAAGCCCACTATCTGACGAACAAAATCACACTCCAGCTGCCATTTTTTTTGTACTATAGATCCATAGTACCAAATTACTGCCTATGAGGGAGAAGAGAAAACTAGTCCCATCTGAATCAGAAAGCCATTATATTCACAATTTATGTCCTAACCAATGCTAATTTCTCTTACCCTGGTCCTAGGCTCCTTGTATAGCATCCATCTCTATCTCCATTCAACATGTTAGCCCCATAATGACAGGTTTTCACAGGCATGTGTTCAGAGTTGGAGCCTGTCTATACTTTATTGATTAGGGGTGACTTCAAAATCTATTCTCTATGTTTCACGATGCAAATTCTTAGGATGATACGTGTCCATTTGTTGCTGGAGCCCATTTTGTAGACGTCTATTTATAGCCATTGACGATATGCTCTTCCACAACACATGATGCTTTGTGCGTCAAATTATATCATTCTGAATGGAAGGTTAATGCTTCAGTGCAGAGCAGAGAAAAGGCAACATCAAACTGTTGGAATGACCATTCTCTGGATAAGATGTTGAAACCCAGAGCCCATCTGCATGTTGAATTGAATGGAAAAGTGGTACTGTTCCATGAACTGAGGGTTGATTGCCAACATTCCTCTCACAATTATCAATAACAGAAGCAAATTGACTGCTCCTTTACCTCAACACTCTTTGCCCAACTCTTTTTCTGTTTGCCCAACTCTTTTTCTGTGCGCAAAGCGACTGCCTTTCAATGCAATTCGTGATATGTGAAGTATAATGAGGCACAAATAAGCCCTAAATGGGTGCAATGTTTTGCTTTGTCTGTATCTGCCCTCAGAACAACAGGAAGGCAAACGGTTAAGATAGGAGATTCATTGGCCATTTCTATATATTCGGTTGATTCTTCAAATGTTTGGAAGACTTTGCAGGATGCCCTGGAAAAGGTTATAAAAATGGCAGTGCGCTAAATGGTGCAATTTACTTCCCTGAGCAAAGGTACGATGGAAATGACTGTAGAACAATAATAAACCATGAGATATGTGAATCCAGTAAAGTTTGGGTCATTGTACTGGGTCAATGAGATCACTCCTTTGTTATGGATCTTAATATTTCAAAGGCAGAAATAAGACTGATCACAGGAGACCTTCTTACTACCCGTATTTTGCACCTGTTTGAGTTCTGAAGCAGATACTGTATGTTCAATGCAAGCACCTACTCTGTAGCAATCATGTTGAGTGTGCATTTGGAGATTAACTCTGGGTCAAGGTCTTAATCACAGCACTGTGGTTTCCTTTCAGTATGTGCATAACCAAATCATCTGGATTGGTTTTATTTAAGTTTGGCTGGCTTTTAAAATCTAACTGCTGAGGCAACTAAGGTCAAAAATGATGTTAAATCTTTGTTGTTACCAATCTGCATTTTCCTATCCCTCAACTCTGCTTTCCAGTGGAATATTGTGGCTCCCTTTAGAAACCAAATACCTCACTTCAAAGGGTATATATCTAAAATGGAGTTGATGGAAACCTAATGTGTTTCAGATGCTGGTTTTAATTCTGACGAAGAGCTCAGTCATTTGGAAGTAGCCTCCATGTGAGAGGGAGGGGACTCTGTGCAAGGATTCTTTCTTTTCCATTGCTCAAATCTTTGAAAAAGCAATATAGTTTGGCTGATTTTCATGCCATATGATTGAAAAATATGCTGAATTCTTCAAAAATGCAAAATAATTTTATGCCACGAAAATTTCAAACCCTATTGCAATTGAGATACCAATTTGCTGTAAAGTGACAACCAAGCTAGTCAGTGTCATTCCATGGTTACATGTTGCCACACACCACATGCTATATATCTAGTCTGAAGTCACATTAGTGCTAATTTCTAGTTAGTCTCTCACATTATTAAGGATCGTGTACTCTGACTTGCCACCATGCCTCATTCCCAATTACTAAATGTCACTTTTTTCCACAATTTTAACAAAAATCTACTTCTGAAATCAACAACATAAGTGTGCTTTCCATTGTGTCTGGCATCCTGCACAGATCAATGTTATTTCCACAAGGATTCTATCTAAAAACCATACTAATGCCATCCTAGTTCACTGCAGTTGTTGCAACAACACATCGTTAATCAATAATCTTATTCACAAATTATAATTATTTTAATCTATTTGGACTAAAAAAAAATCACCTTAATTTTGATGTCAAATCCGTGTTTATTTTTTCATTATATTTGATTGCTTTAAAATTTTTAATATCAAAGCAATGTTATTTAGGTATCCAATACTTGAAAACTGGAACTTAAAAGGTGCAATTGTTCCAGGGTGGGTCGGGGGAAGGAGTAAGGGGTTGGGCACTTGTGCAAGATGCAATAGAATCCCTTGTATATCATCATAGTTCTAGTCCAATAACGCACTCCATTTAAGGAACGTCTTACTGTCCATGTGATCCTGCCTGGTAGATTCATTGCTCCTTACTTGACCTTCAGTCAAATGGCAAAGAGAACATCATCACGGAAGTTGCATTTCTTAAACAAGAAATGGTCCAACACTTCCAGTTAAAAGTAAGACGCTTCCTAGGTACAGGTGACCCCAGGGTTATGCTCATTCCTGTTGCGGAAATCCACCCTTCAAGAATTCACAAATCGCTTACCTCAAAAATTTGAGAGATGGATTTAAATTTCTTCTTACAGAATCTATGCGAAAAAGTAGTATATAAATAAACAACATTTATTTCAACTCACATTTTTTGATGGATGCACAGGTGACGCAACTTCGAGATATGGGAAATCACAGTTTGGATCATTTTCTAGAAACGCAAGCCCTTTCCCCAGTAGTATGGAGCTCACGTGTAGTCTCTGTTGCGATTGTGGGCATGTTATTTGCTCAGCACGACAAACACTATTCTAAAGGTTATCACTCATTTCGAAGGCTTAGTGTCATTTAAATATGTTCAAGAGATTTGGGTGGAATTCTAACCACAAACTGGAAGCATAAGACAGAAGTGAAATGACACCATCAGCTGTTTTCTACAATTTGATGAGTCAATTACTTCGCTGGCCGAAATGGAGCCACAATTGACGGCACTCCCTTCAAAACTTTCAAACAGAAGACTACTTTCACGTTCACCATGATGACTCTGCAAAAGGGACTCGTGAAAGGTTTATTACCCAGCAGTGCCCTGGCACAGGTGATAGGGAATGTGCCTTACGTATTGCTGTCAGTGAACACACATGTCCATAGTTGGGAAGATATACAAGATATACTCTGCTCATCCCTGTGAGAATTTCCAGATGTGAAAGCTTTCCTGCCTCTGAACTACTCAGTTGGAAAAGGACACGACTCAATGCATCTCTCTGCTTCCAAACCCTTGGATGGAGATAAGCGAAAAGTTCACTCGTTTGTAATGATGACCGCTAACCAGGCTATTTTAGGCAAGTTTAAATAATTGTCGTTGATGACTCTGGTGAGAATAAGGTAGATGCAGTTGAAAGTGATCTCATAATGGAGTAAGAGCCATAATTCCAGCCTTTGGGAATACAGACCCAGATCAAAGGGACCTTTAATTAGATAAATTAAGTTGCTTTAACTTACAGGTGAGTAAATTGTCAGTTTTAACATGTTACACTCAGAGAAGTGGTAAAGTATGATGATAATGTATGTACTGTGCACACTATGTATATATATCATGCCAATCAAGTTAACAACAAGGATGTTCCTTTGTAACATTGCCTGATGTATTTACAGGATTTCGGAATTTGCACATAGATGATCAAATGACCCTCATTCAGTACTCGTGGATGGGCCTGATGGTATTCGCAATGGGATGGCGATCATATAAACACGTCAAAGGAAAGATGCTCTACTTTGCTCCAGATCTGATTTTTAACGAGTGAGTAAATGCATCCTCTCATTTGGTCATGAATATTTACAAAGGCATTACAATATCGTGAAACTTGCAGCTTACACAATCAATGCAGGCTATGCTTTGAAGTCTGTGGTAATAATCTTGTTGCTGTAAAGTAAATCAAGCCCCATGCTAAGGAACCATTGGCAGTCAGCTGCTTGTGATTCAGATGGCAACGAACCTCTGCCGGTGCTCAGGCAAGTGTGGAAGTCTGGCTCACCTGGAGATCAAATGTAGGTGCATGTAAAATCCCATTCAGTGTGCTCTACAGAGGAACTGAATTCACTTTGCATCTGATCCACAACATTGGATCAGGGTAAGTTTTCTTCAGAAGGGTGACCCCCATTCATTTCAAAGGTATTTATTTCACAAAATGCTGGAGTAACTCAGCAGGTCAGGCAGCATCTCAAGAGAGAACGCAAATGGTAAGTTAGCATTCATAGCAAGAGGATTTGAGTATAGGTGCAGGGAGGTTCTGCTGCAGTTGTACAGGGCCTTGGTGAGACCGCACCTGGAGTATTGTGTACAGTTTTGGTCTCCTAATCTGAGGAAAGACATTCTAGCCTTAGAGGGAGTACAGAGAAGGTTCACCAGATTGATCCCTGGGATGGCGGGACTTTCATATGAAGAAAGACTGGATAGACTAGGCTTATACTCGCTGGAATTTAGAAGACTGAGGGGGGATCTTATAGAAACATATAAAATTCTTGGGGTTGGAGAGGCTAGATGCGGGAAGATTGTTCCCAATGTTGGGGAAGTCCAGAACCAGGGGTCACAGCTTAAGGATAAGGGGGAAGTCTTTTAGGACCGAGATGAGAAGACATTTCTTCACACGGAGAGTGGTGAGTCTGTGGAATTCTCTGCCACAGAAGGTAGTTGAGGCCAGTTCATTGGCTATATTTAAGAGGGAGTTAGATGTGGCCCTTGTGACTAAAGGGATCAGGGGTTATGGAGAGAAGGCAGGTACAGGTTACTGAGCTGGATGATCAGCCATGATCATATTGAATGGCGATGCAGGCTCGAAGGGCCAAATGGCCTACTCCTGCACCTATTTTCTATTTTTCTATGTTTCTATTCCTTCTCTCCTGAGATGCTGCCTGACCTGCTGAGTTACTCCAGCATTTTGTGAAATAAACACCTTCGATTTGTACCAGCATCTGCAGTTATTTTCTTACACTACCCATTCATTTCAATAGTGTTGCTGTCCCAGGTAAGTGGTTAAAATATTTTACTTTAGTTAATACTGTGTTTAAGGCATTTTTAGCATGTTTTAATTATTAAGTAGTATTTATATTTTAATATATTTGAATCTTAATGCAAAATGCCTTTGATATCAGGAAGATTTTTAAAAACTGTGTCAAAGCCTTGTGGGAGGTAATGGCTGATATGGAACTCAGGATTCACTGGCTAAGATCTCTGCACAGCTTGGCGTCTATTCCATCTCTTGGGTCCGGGTATTATTTTATCTTGCATGATTACATAATTCTAGGCTGACTAACAGGAACCACGCATGGCCCAGTCGGACAGTGTGCCTGATCTAGCACAATGCAATCAATTGGGGCTGAATGGCCACATTGTGCCGGTATATCGCACATATTTTAGAAACCCAAACTGATTTCTTGTTGAAATCGGTTTCTGAAGCATGCACAAACAGTACTATCACTATAGAACTATGAATAAAACATTCACTTCAAATTGCTTGGAAAAGTTGAATGAATGGAAATGCCAAACTGTTTTAGAAAGATTGAATGTAATTTTGGACAAAAAAGTAAGCCTTTCCAAATTCCAATTGGTGTTAAAAAGAGGCAACTTGTAGGAAAGGGGAAGAAAATACTATATATATATATGCATGGAATAGAGTCTGAACATTCAGCAGGTCCGACAACAACCATTCCCCATTTAATGCTTAACAAAGTGGTCATGGTATTCTATGGGGTGTGTATGAAACAATGTTATTCATGGCGTCCACAGCAGAGGACGGCTACAAGAAAGCAGCAAAGTGGTTTAAGGATGTGTGCAGAACTTACAGAACCTCGAAGAAAGATTGTATAAAGTAAGGATTTTAGCAGGATAAAACTATGCAACTGTGTTTTGTATATCAGGAGTAACCTCAAATTATTTCCGAATAAGTTATCACTCCTTTACCATCCATACAAATTCTTGGAAGTCCTTATCCAGCAACAATGTAGGGATACATTTGTAACTCGAACTGCACTAGTTCAAAATGGGGCCTTACCGTTAGTTTTTCACAGGCAATAAAGGATGACCTTTCTAACGATATTCGGGTAATATAAGAAAATAACTGCAGATGCTGGTACAAATCGAAGGTATTTATTCACAAAATGCTGGAGTAACTCAGCAGGTCAGGCAGCATCTCAGGAGAGAAGGAATGGGTGACGTTTCGGTTCGAGGCCTTTCTTCAGACTGATCTTTCGTAGAGCAGGAGGGCAGGAGAAATCACAGAGGGGGAGCAGCGAGAGAGCATGTTGCTAAACTCTCGTCGAAGAGAGGAGGAGAACTTCTTCAAAGTGGACATACCTTGAGGAGAAATCGCAGTGGAGCAACAGGTAGTGTAAGAAAATAACTGCAGATGCTGGTACATATCGAAGGTGTTTATTCACAAAATGCTGGAGTAACTCAGCAGGTCAGGCAGCATCTCAGGAGAGAAGGAATGGGTGACGTTTCGGGTCGAGACCCTTCTTCAGACTCTTCAGAGTTTGTCATCAGTCTGAAGAAGGGTCTCGACCCGAAACGTCACCCATTCCTTCTCTCCTGAGATGCTGCCTGACCTGCTGAGTAAATCCAGCATTTTGTGAATAAATACTAACGATACTCAAATCTTTTGAGTGAATTAAAAATGGAAATATTACGAATCGCTGCTGATCAACTTGTTTTGAATGTATCACTCAATGATACTAATCTCTTACAGAAACTTATACTTCTTTCAATACATTTTATTTCTCTCAGCAAGAGAAGCATGCCGGTGATGAATATCCAGAATAAGCTTCAGATTGGTTAAATTCTAGCTCGAAACCATTTATACTTGCAGAAGCAGAGCAACGGAATTAGTTAGAAATTGTGCTTATTATGAAATGAATGGGACATGCTGACCATGGTGAATTATGCATCAGTTAACTTTTGACAGTGAAATGCAACAAATACATTCTTATACAATCCTAAACTTAATAGCTGAGGGCATCTTTGAACTTACAAGAAAATAGCAATAGCATTACAGGAATAATTTGCTTTGGTAAATTTGCTGTAGATGAGAAGAGTTTGTTATCTGCCTTCTGCTGAGGGAGTCATCCTCAGAGATTTAGAGGAATACATATGAGGTACTTCAGTATACACTGGAATTTAGAAGGATGAGGGGGGATCTTATTGAAACATATGATAATTAGGGGATTGGACACATTAGAGGCAGGAAACATGTTCCCAATGTTGGGGGAGTCCAGAACAAGGGGCCACAGTTTAAGAATAAGGGGTAGGCCATTTAGAACGGAGATGAGGAAGAACTTTTTCAGTCAGAGAGTGGTGAAGGTGTGGAATTCTCTGCCTCAGAAGGCAGTGGAGGCCAGTTCGTTGGATGCTTTCAAGAGAGAGCTGGATAGAGCTCTTAAGGATAGCGGAGTGAGGGGGTATGGGGAGAAGGCAGGAACGGGGTACTGATTGAGAGTGATCAGCCATGATCGCATTGAATGGCGGTGCTGGCTCGAAGGGCTGAATGGCCTACTCCTGCACCTATTGTCTATTGTCTATTGTCTATAGTATAAGAAAATAACTGCAGATGCTGGTACAAATCGATTTATTCACAAAATGCTGGAGTAACGCAGCAGGTCGGGCAGCATCTCGGGAGAGAAGGAATGGGTGACGTTTCGGGTCGAGACCCTTCTTCAGTCTGAAGAAGGGTCTTGACCCGAAACGTCACCCATTCCTTCTCTCTCGAGATGCTGCCCGACCTGCTGAGGTACTCAGTATGATCTTTCTGAGTTCCATTTCATTCACTATGAAATTTTTCATGGTGCCAAGAACATGATGAATCATCTTTTTTCCTAGCCTAAAATAATGGCATTATTGCCTCAAGACAAATATTAACAGTAATTTTAGAATTATGAAAATAATACTGTATAACCTTTCTGTCTCCATGAGGTACAGTAAACACTTCAAACAAGTAGCCACAGAAAGGTTTCTTTACACGAGTCATTGTCCTATTAAATGAACACCCAAGATGGGGACAAGCAAACTTGGAGCAAGTTCCAAATAATTATGCTGAATAATTATTTACATTATAACTGACACCTTAGTGATTCTGTCATGACCTGACCACAAACATCAAGCACAAAATTGCCACTAAAAGTGGGGATAAAACTGGGAATTTAATTTGAGTAATCCTGCCCACCTCCTCTCCTCGGGCACCTCCCTACTGATTGTTTCCTTGGTTGTAACATTTAACGTTTTACCAAATGGCTTTTGAAAGTCCATTGGGTGCATTTCAAAAATGTTTCTCTCATCTAATATCTCTGTTACTCGCTCTAAAGCCCTCCTCAGTTATTTAGATGAGATTCGGCTTTAATAAATCTGTGTTATCCTTCTCTAAACAATTGATACCTACCTGAGCAACTGCTAATTCCATTCTTGATACGTGTGGAATTGTTCCAGCATTGGGGTCACTTCCTCATTAAATCACCTGTAGACTTCCTTGGAATAACGTTTATCTTCAAATCCAACGTTTCCTTGATGCATTACAATGGAACGTACTTAACATTTGACCTGAATTGATCTGAACTCATCTATTATTTAATCAAAGACTGATGTGTTGCAGTGCTAATTGGTTTCTTTTTTTTATTTTTTTTTATTTTTTTTTATTTTTTATTATTTTTATTTTCTTTGGAAGTAAGCACATTACATTTTAATGGTTCCTTTTTACAGGTGCCAAGAATTATTAAAACATTATTTGTACAACTTCCTTTTTAAAAAGAAATGAGAAAGAAAGAAGTAGTGAAGAGTAAAGAATAAATTAGTGAGTATAGAGTGAAAAAAAAAAAAAAAAAAAAAAAAAAAAAGAAATGTGCGAAAGTAAAGCAGAAAGGAGATTCCAAACCCAGAATTTTTAATTTTATGCTGATATTACACCGCATGATTCCACAAGGTCAATAAATGGAGACCAACTCGATAAGAATTGGTCTTTTTTTTCTATTAGGAGGAGTCTCATTTCTTCCAAATGTGCTGTTTCCAACATATTACCAATCCACATTTTAAGTGTTGGTGGAGTAGACTTTTTCCACAATTTAAGTATGAGTTTTTTCGCTATTATTAAACCATAATTCAAAAATGAGATTTGGGATATATTTAATTTATTTACATCTCCAAAGATAATCATTTCCATGCTAATTGGTTTCTTGATGAGGTCAATAGACATTAGACAATACGCCCTTCGAGCCAGCACCGCCTTTCAATGTGATCATGGCTGATCATTCTCAATCAGTACCCCGTTCCTGCCTTCTCCCCATACCCCCTGACTCCGCTATCCTTAAGAGCTCTATCTAGCTCTCTCTTGAATGCATTCAGAGAATTGGCCTCCACTGCCTTCTGAGGCAGAGAATTCCACAGATTCACAACTCTCAGACTGAAAAAGGTTTTCCTCATCTCAGTTCTAAATGGCCTACCCCTTATTCTTAATAAGGCCCCTTGTTCTGGACTCCCCGAACATTGGGAACATGTTTCCTGCCTCTAACGTGTCCAACCCCTTAATAATCTTATACGTTTCAATAAGATCCCCTCTCATCCTTCTAAATTCCAGTGTATACAAGCCGATCCAGTGTATCATGTCCCTGTGGATGCAAATCTAATTCTGATGCAGACCCAAGAGTGTGCAGAAATAGGTCCCCAAAACCTCCCGCTGAACCATTCACTGGAGGATCTAAACAAAGGACAGTTTCACGTCGACATGCATCTCCCATTTACACCCTCAGTTCTGATGTAGCGTCTCCACCAGAAATGTCCCTCTGCCTCCACAGATGCTGCCTGACCCACTGTTCCTCAAGCGATGTGGCTTTTTTTTTTGCACCAGATTCCAGTCTCTTGTTTCTTCAAAGGTAAACACTCCCCCGACCTAGGATAATGACTGGGAAAATCAAAGCGTTGAGCAGACATCCTATTCTATCACAGGTTATTCTTCCATCTCCTCCAGAGAGAGGAGTCAGCAATGTGATTGAATATTGTGGCTTTTTTATTCTATAGCTTTTCTCACGGTTACTGTTGGACAACCATGGTTAAATATTTATACCTAAGTTACAAGTGGAAATAGACAATAGACAATAGACAATAGGTGCAGGAGGAGGCCATTCAACCCTTTGAGCCAGCACTGCCATTCAATGTGATCATGGCTGATCATTCTCAATCAGTACCCCATTCCTGCCTTCTCCCCATACCCCCTGACTCCGCTATCCTTAAGAGCTCTATCTAGCTCTGGAATGAATTCCATTCCACCAATGTGTAGCAGGTCTTCAAAGGTACAAATCCTGACTCCACAGACCAATGGTATCCAAATAAATGTTGAAATGGTTTCGCAGATGGAAGGGAACAGATGAAGTCTTTAAAGATCTGTGATCATTGTTGGCCATAACCTTAATCAATGCAGCCAATAAAAGTCCATCCATTTGACATTCTTGAAACATTGATGATATTGGATTAGTCTGGGTAGGTTTAAAAGGAGCATAGTTAAATACCTCAAAAGGTATTTTCTGCTACTTCCACCCAACTCTCCACACTCTAGTCTTGAAAAATGTTGAAATCCCAAAGACGTCCAACTCAGCTTTAACATAGTCAAACAAATGTGACAAGCTGGTGAGTTCCATCACTCCCACTCAGCAACCCTGGGCAGCTCTGCACACTGACTAATCCTCACAGGATCAGTCTGAAGAAGGGTCTCGACCCGAAACGTCACCCATTCCTTCTCTCCTGAGATGCTGCCTGACCCGCTGAGTTACTCCAGCATTTTGTGAATAAATCCTCACAGGAAATATGGGGATGGGAATGATTGTTATGTCATGAGAGCAACTGTGCACGTGGCTTGTTCTACATATGCACGACTGCCAGCTGGACAAAAGGAGCCCAATGCATCCCTAAATTTCTTGGGGATTTAAGAGACCTAATTAAAAAGGTCCAGATCCCCCTGACTGGAAGAATAAGCAAGTGGTTGGAAGTAGTTTTTCATTGGAATGAATGTGGGGGGAGGTTAACGTTGGGGGCTTTGTGCATATTTTATTTGAAGATTATTTGGGTGATTTTCTCTTTTAGGCAACGAATGCAAAAGTCGGCGATGTATGATCTGTGTATAGCAATGCGTCAAATCTCACAAGAATTTATTCATCTTCAAGTAACTCAAGAGGAATTTTTATGCATGAAAACCTTAATACTGCTTAATACAAGTAAGTGAAAATACACTGCAAAGCTAAACATCCTGTGTGAATATTACATTATGAATATCTATTCTCGTCAATTTTCTGGAACTACATACAAGTTGTGAATTATTTTCCAGCTAAATCTTTTAAAGTTCAGTTTAGTTTAGAAATGCAGCGCGGAAACAGGCCCTTCGGCCCACTGAGTCCACGCTGACCAGCGATCCCCGCACACTAACACTACTCCACACACACACTAGGGACTATTTACAATTTTGCCAAGCCAATTAGTCTACAAACCTGTACGTCTTTGGAGCATGAGAGGAAATCAAAGATCTTGGAGAAAACCCACGCAGGTCACAGAGAGAACGTACAAATTCTGTGCAGATAAGCACCCATAGTCAGGATCGAACCCTGGTCTCTGGCACTGTAAAGCAGTAGCTCTACCATGACCTTACAGAAGTGTTCTGCTTTACCACCCTTCCCACTGTTTACCTACTTCGCTTCAACGATTTGTCATATTATTGTCAATTTTTCTGTGATTTCTAAGCATCTTGAATCATTTTGGTTGCACTCTTAACCCAGCCATTGTTAAAATCTCAAGATAAAAATCCGCACCAAATGCAAATAACTTCTTATTCTTTGACTGTGCTACTGGGTAGGGTTGATTGAACTCTTGGCTTAGTGAAGATTTCTGCTGTCTGCTGCGATCATTGCCTATTTAAGGACATTTTTTGAAAAACATTCTTATTGAAGAAATCGGATACTTTGTCTTGTCCAAGCTACATGGAAAGCAGCCATGTCTGGCGTAAAATTTGAAACAGGGCCATTCAACAAGGAACAACTGTAGGATTAAGTAATAATCAGCACTACATCACTGCCCTAACATTGCCTGAAGTAAGTAATCTATCACTGAAGTGAAACTACGCAAATTAACTCTTAATTTATTAATTTCCTTTGCAGGTGTAAATTTGTTAAGAGCTAAATATAATAAATCTATTTTTTTAATCTAAGCTGCTGACTGTGAGAAGGCTAGAAATGCAATACTCATCTCAAAATACCATTGAGGCTCTCGATCTCCAGAGTTTCAGGTCCTTCTCATCTGGAGTGTTGAATAAAAAGAGGTTGCCAAATGACTGCCTTTTTATTTACAGTAGCTAAGTGCTTCTCTGACAACTTTGTGAGACTTATGATAGATCTCTGAGGCAATCCAACAATAAAGTTAAATGTTTTTTTTACACTTGGAAGTATTTAATTCAATTCATTTAATTTGGAATAATAATCTCTGAAGAACAGTTGTAACATATTAAATGGTATTATTTAGTACCAAAAGAATTTGGATTGTATAAATGAGAACAGACATTTGATGGAAAGGAGACTTAAGTGGAAAGAATTAAGAGGAAGATTAAGATTTGAAAAAGACAATTGAGAGGCTTTTGTTTGGAAAGCAGTGATGGACGTGGAAGAATTAGGAGAGCCCCTGGATAGGAATGACTCCTGAGGGATAGATTTGTCATAGATGATTGAAAGGTGCAAACAAGTATTTAAAATGAAAGCAAACACTGAAAATGTAAAAGTAGTAATGTGAATTTTAAATTGATCTGTCGTAGCAGGGGCCAATAAAGCCTCAGGGCAGAAGCAGGATACCTGAAGTAGTCATAGTTATAGTCATATATACAGCGTGGAAACAGGCCCTTCGGCCCAACTTGCCTCTTTAATCCAGCATCTGCAGAAAGAGAAACAGCATTAATGTTCCATCAGAAAGGACATTGTCATGAAATGTTAACTATTTCTTTCCACAAATTGAGCCTGATCTGCTGAATATTTGTAGAAATTCCATCTTGATTGTATCTCTCTACCATCCGCAGTAATTTCATTTCCATTTGCAATTTCTTGTGGATGAACTTTGCAAGTTACATTGTACAGTCTTTTGAGCCAAGAATTATCATGTGTACAATGCAGTCTAGTTTAAAAAAAAATAATATTTGATAAGTGGAGAATGTTATTTTCCTAAAAATAAATCCGTCGTTCTGATGATTGGTGCATTCCAAGACCATAAGGTCACAGATGTTTCTGAGCGAATAAAGACTAGGGAAACATTTAAATTCTCTCCAGAATACCTAATATTTGGTCAGAAGGTGGTGAATCTATGGAATTCTTTGCCACAGAAGGCTGTGGAGGCCCAAGTCAATGGATATTTTTAAGGCAGAGATAGATTCGTAATTAGTACGGGTGTCAGGGGTTCTGGGGAGAAGGCGGGATAATGGGGTTAGGAGGGTGAGATAGATCAGCTATGATTGAATGGCGGAGTAGACTTAATGGGCCGAATGGCCTAATTCTACTCCTATTCCTTATGCCTCAAGGGCCTGTCCCACTTAGGCGATTTTTTTGGCGACTGCCGGCGACTGTCAAAGTCGTAGCAGATCGCCGAAATTTTCTTTTACCCGATGACAATGACCACGACAATGCTGAGTCAGGTCGAGATTACACCGTCTTCGGAAACATCGCAAAATTCCCACGCTGTCAATGCTTCTCCGGCGTCCTGATTTTCGCTGAAATCACTGACGAGTCGGTAAGTACTTGAGAGTTTTGAATTATAAAACCTTGTATGCGTTACTTAAAAACCAAGCTTCACTGTAACAAGGAATAAACCGGATTTACTTCCAGTTTACTAATAGCTGTATTAAAAAAATCAATTTTAAAAGTGGTTAAGCGGATTATTGTGAATAGTGTGTGGGCATTCTTTGAAAATGTACGGGAGATGCATATCTGGTTTCTGGGTTGCATATCTGGGTTTGGAGCCCACTTTAAATGTAATGGCTGATGGCCATAAACATCGTGAAAATTCCCACGCTGTCAATGCTTCTCCGGTGTCCTAATTTTTGCTGAAATCACTGACAAGTCGGTAAGTACTTGACAGTTTTGATATAAAAAAAACTTGCCCGGGTTACTTGAAAAATAAGCGTCACTGTAACAAGGAATAAACTGGATTTACTTCCAGTTTACTAATAGTTGTATTTTAAAAAAATATTTGAAAAGTGGTTAAGTGGATTTTTGTGAAAAGTGTGTGGGCATTCTTTGAGAATGTACGGGAGATGCATCTCTGGTTTCTGGGCTGCATATCTGGGTTGGGAGCCCACTTTAAATGTAATGGCTGATGGCCATAAACATCGCGAAAATTCCCACGCTTACCTGACCGTCAAACTGTCGCCTCCAATCTACCTGTCAAATGTCCTGACGGTAAATAAATTGGTTAAACACAAGCATTTTATGGTATTTTGAAATGACTTTACTTATTTTAATATTATGTGCTTCTAAATGCATCTAAGACAACCTAGCAAACCTGGGGACAGCATGCGACAGCGCCCGCAATAAGCAACGATACCTGCCGACAAGCCAGCTGTTGCCGAGAGATTTCAAACCGGATGATTTCTCAGCGACGCGCCGAGATCCACTACGATTTTTGGAAGACTCCTCACGATCATGCCCGCGACACCCGGCAAACTGTCGGCGACGGCCTAGTCGCCGGCAGTCACCTTAAAATCGCCTAAGTGGGACAGGCCCTTAATGACCTTAACCAAGAAAAGGTTCTGTGAATTTGTTCATATTTCTCTCAGTGCTTGGCAGCAGAGGGGATCTCTGAATTAGGGAAACAAAAACTATTGATAGGCCACAAGTGACAAGCCCATAGAGTCATAAGTATTTAATTTTCCTGCTTCCAGTCTCAGTTTTACATGGCTTGTGGAAAGTAAAGACTATCCACAAGCCATGTAAAACTGAGACTGGAAGCAGTACTTTTACTTGCTGGTTGTGCAAAGTTTATAGAATCAGAGAATCAGATTAACATTTGTTTATTGTCATATACGCCAGAGTGCAATGAAATTCCTTGTTTGGATTGAAGCTCGTGGGGTAAACAATATACTTACAGTAATGATAAAATACAACAAGTGCAAAATAGCAGAACTGTGCAAAAGTTTGTAGTGGCAATCAAAGAAGTGCAAAAATATTAAGATACAATGAAGGAATAACTGAATGAGGTGGAGTTGACACTGAGAATGGGTGGCAGCTCCTCTGTGAAGTGGCGTGTGATAAAGCTGGTTAATTCGGGAGTCTTGCTGCAGTGGGGAAAAAGCTGCATGCACTTTTCATAAGTGATAGGAGCAGAATTAGGCCATTCGGCCCATCAAGTCTGCTCCGCGATTCAATCATGGTGGATCAATCTCTCCCTCCTAACCCCATTCACCTGCCTTCACATAACTCCTGACATCAAGAATCTATCTATCTCTGCCTTAAAAATATCCATTGACTTGGTCTCCACGGCCATCTGTGGCAAAGAATTCCACAGATTCACCACCCTCTGACTTAATCAAGTTAACACAGTTGAAGCTGTTCCCTCGGGCTGGATTTCTGGATCCATAAACAATGTGAATCTGTTCAGATTTCTGTGAAATTGAAATTATCTGCTAACAATGTTTTATCCATTAAGTAATTATCAACAGATTCTCCCTGCTCCAAGTTGCATATAAAGAACCAGTTATTTCTAGCCAGGCAGCCACAAGTTTACAATGCATTCTCCCTCATCTCACTTAAGGACTTTACGGTACAGTTACAATCCTAGTATCTAATGGGATACAACATCTTCACTTTTGTCTGCTCTGGTCTGTCTGCCATTGGCGTATTAGTACAGAACTGCAAACTCTTCCATCTGCCGTCTCACCTCTTTAGATTAGCTAATTGCCCAGAAATCCAGCAACATGGCTGACAATTTGTTCCATCACATACACTTTCAGTAGATGGTGCACAGCCAAGTGTCATCACAGTTGAGAGAGATTTTGCCTAATGTTCGGTCCTCTGATTCATAAATGGTGTCTCTGTCTTTCATCCGTTCATTCGTTGATACTGGAAAATAGTCAGTAATTCAAACTTACAGCAGTTAAATTAAACAAATACAGTAAAGCGCTCCCGAGATGTGCCGTGGAACCAAATGACCCAGCATGTGGTTCTGGTTCTGGTTCTGGTTGATTATAGACAATAGACAATAGGTACAGGAGGAGGACATTCGGCCCTTCGAGCCAGCACCGCCATTCAATGTGATCATGGCTGATCATTCTCAATCAGTACCCCGTTCCTGCCTTCTCCCCATACCCTCTGACTCCGCTATCCTTAAGAGATCTATCTGGCTCTCTCTTGAATGCATTCAGAGAATTGGCCTCCACTGCCTTCTGAGGCAGAGAATTACACAGATTCACAACTCTCTGTCTGAAAAAGGTTTTCCTCATCTCAGTTCTAAATGGCCTACCCCTTATTCTTAAACTGTGGCCCCTTGTTCTGGACTCCCCCAACATTGGGAACATGTTTCCTGCCTCTAACGTGTCCAACCCCTTAATAATCTTATACGTTTCGATAAGATCCCCTCTCATCCTTCTAAATTCCAGTGTATACAAGCCTAGTCGCTCCAGTCTCTCAACATATGACAGTCCCACCATTCCGGGAATTAACCTAGTAAACCTACGCTGCACGCCCTCAATAGCAAGAATATCCTTCCTCAAATTTGGAGACCAAAACTGCACACAGTACTCCAGGTGCGGTCTCACTAGGGCCCTGTACAACTGCAGAAGGACCTCTTTGCTCCTATACTCAACTCCTCTTGTTATGAAGGCCAGCATTCCATTGGCTTTCTTCACTGCCTGCTGTACCTGCATGCTTCCTTTCAGTGACTGATGCACTAGGACACCCAGATCTCTTTGTACTTCCCCATTTCCTAACTTGACACCATTCAGATAATAATCTGCCTTCCTATTCTTACCACCAAAGTGGATAACCTCGCACTTATCCACATTAAACTGCATCTGCCATGCATCCGTCCACTCACACAACCTGTCCAAGTCACCCTGCAACCTCATAGCATCTTCCTCACAGTTCACACTGCCACCCAGCTTTGTATCATCTGCAAATTTGCTGATGGTACTTTTAAACCTACTGTGCAAACACCTCATAAGTGGCTATCTCGCAGGGTGGCCGCCAAGAGCAAAAGAGGATCCATCGGGGGGGGTCATCGAGAGTGACCCGGTGTGGGAGGGTGCCGAGAGTGACCCGGTGTGAGGGGGTGCTGCCGGGAATGAAGAGATACCCAGCAGGCGGGCTGTCGGGAACAAAGGGGGAACCAGCAGAGTCTTCTGAGAATGAAGAGTTACCCAGCAGGAGGGCCTGCCGATAACAAAGGGGGACCTGGCACGGGAGTTTGCCAAGAACAAAGAGGAACCTGACAGGTTGCCCCCACGGTTTGCCGCTGCGAGAAGATAAGACTGATGAATTTGTGTATCTTTGTCGGCACCAGAAACAAGGCGGCTCATTGTGTACAGCCGAGGTGAGGTCTGCTGTATGATCTTATGTATGATCACATTGAATGGCGGTGCTGGCTCGAAGGGCCGAATGGCCTCCTCCTGCACCTATTGTCTATTGTCTATAATCAACCAGAACCAGTTGTATGCAAAAACAAAGAATTTCACTGTACCTCGGTACAATGAAGTATCATTGACTTTCATTGAAATAAAGGTAATGGATACAGCATCAGAGAGCATTTTCCACAGTGGCAGACAAACTCATGTTCTATGCGCAAAACGTGTTGCCACACAAACAGCAATAAGTTATGTGATACGGTCCTTGAAGGGATGTGGACTTAAAGCAGCCATGAATGTTCCCGGCCACAATTGTACGGTACATAAGCTATTGATTGCTGTAGAAGTGAAGCAGGTAGGATCCTTGGAAGGATGAAAATCGCTTTGCCTATTAGGCATTTCAGAGCACCGTATGTAGTATCACCAGGTTCAAGTCACAGCCAGTGTGATTATAGACATACAAGAGCTTCCCCACATTAAAGGAAACCAGGCACAAGCAACTTCCACTTCTCCATGTAAAGGTTGGGATCTGGACACCAGGACTCTCCTAAACGAATCCAACATTGACAGGCCAGAACACCGCTCACCGTCATCATACCTCAGCAACTGAGGTTCTTTATCATTGCTACCTTGATGAGTCACAATGCATAGGGGACAAATGGTTTAAAGAACCAAACAGAGGAGGGGCGAACTGGAAGAGGAACACTGTCTTCAGAGAGGGAGCACCGTCACCAAAAGAATCTGCCAGTCCAGCATTTGAACAACTACTGCTGCACAATTAGTAGAGCTAATTGCATCCTGAACACATTTCAGTCCTGTGTAAGCACGGAAAGGAGAAGACCACTTTATAAACCACCCACCTGCCGCTCTGTTAACCACCACCTGCCCCATCTGCGGCAGTGCTTAGTTTAGATAGTTTTTTGTAGTTTAGAGATACAGCGCTGAAACAGGCCCTTCGGCCCGCCGAGTCTGCACCGACCAGCGATCCCCACACATCAACACTACCCTACACACACTAGGGACAATTTTGACATCTATACCAAGCCAATTAACCTACAAACCTGTACGGGTTTGGAGTGCGGGAGGAAACCGAAGATCTCGGAGCAAACCCACGCAAGTCATGGGGAGAACGTACAAACTGCATACAGATCCGTAGTCAGGATCAAACCTGGGTCTCTGGCGCTGTAAGGCAGTAGCTCTGCCGCTGTGTCACCGTGCCACTATGTCTGATGTTCCACACATTGGTCTCACTAGCTATCGAAGAATCCACAAAAGTAGGACATCCTTCATTCCAATGGACTGTCTAAGAAGAAGAATACATAGTAACAAAAGCCCTTTATTCCAAGTAGTGTCCTGGTGAATCTCTTCTGCACTCTTTGTCATGGTATCACATCTTTGCCGTCGATTATTGACCAGAATGGCAGACAATACTCCAAGTGTGGCCCGACCAATGTTTTCCATATAACACAAAGTGTTGTGGTAACTCAGCAGGTCAGGCAACATCTCTGGAGGACATTGACAGGCCTTGTTTTGGGTCAGGACACTTCTTCAGATAGTATAGCTGCAACAAGATATGACTAATCTTAAACTTTTTTTTTTTTTTGTCGGTGCCGATACGCATATCAATTAAATATTAAGCTACATTTATCCAAACAAAAATCCATCAATATACCCCCTTGAATGTTTTGATTTTGTGACCAATCAACTTCGAACTTAGTAAACTAATAACTAAAAAGGGTAAAATCAAATTAAAACTCTAAAAACTCGAAAATATAGTTAACTTTCTAGAAGAGCCAGCGCATACCATCACAAAAAAAGCATTGCTTGTACTCATTTGTGGTGTTCTTATATTTAAATCCCCCTGTCTTGTATGGAAACAGTTTCTCCACATCCATCTTGTGGAATTCATTCCTAATTTTGTCAGCCCTCTTTTACCGGGGAAAAAAAAGTGTTTCGTCATTTAAAGACGTTTTATCATTTCAGTTCTGATAAATCCTTTCAAGTGTTTTGTTCAGTACTTCCTAATTCTCTTCCATTATACATTACACTACACATAGTTACATTGTGATAGTCATTGCTGATCTCAGAGTAGCAGCCTTACTCCATTCAACAAGAGACGGCCATGTTTTAGACAATAGACAATAGACAATAGGTGCAGGAGTAGGTCCATTCGGCCCTTCGAGCCAGCACCACCATTCAATGTGATCATGGCTGGTTTTGTTCACACCTGGCACACAGGCTGGAGTGGATTTTTGTATTAAAGCAGGGATCCAAAATTTGTTTTCAACCACGTATATATATTTTTAGTCTCAAGAATGCCAGAGTAGGTACGTGCATTTGGAAAGTGATTTAACTCTGATCCCATGATTGAGGTGTTAGCATAGCAACAAACAGCTGCTGGAAATTTACAGTCCAGACAGGTTGTGGTTCATAAGCATGCAATTCTGAGTGTTATCGACAAAGGTTCACTTATAACCTTGCAAACCTGCACACACATTGATGAGTGCGAGAAATCTCACACTAGCAAAATATTAAAGAGTGATAAAATGGTTAATAGTTAGATAGAGCTCTTAGGTCTAACGGAATCAAGGGATATGGGGAGAAAGCAGGAACAGGGTATTGACTTTGGATGATCGATCAGCCATGATCATATTGAATGGCGGTGCTGGCTCGAAGAAGAAGGGCTGAATGGCCTACTCCTGCACCTATTTTCTATGTTTCAATGTTTCTACTTTTGCTGTATTGGGTGTAACTGTGGTTGTGAAAGTGTTTGGTGCTTTAATGTTGGTCGCATTAAGTGTTGTGTCGGGTGCTGAGGCAAATGACCCTGACCACAGACTTCTGAACCAGTGCATTAGTGAAGCTTACAGTCAAGCAGGACTGGGAGAATACGCAGAGAGGACCAGAGCAGAATGTCACTGCGGTCATTTAGTTGTGTATGCTGATATACATCATGGCAGCTGTGGAATTTACATTTAATTAGCAAGCTGGAATTTATGAAAAAAGAAACTATTGGACGGCCATTAAAAAAATCCATCTGGTTTACTGATGCTCTTCAGAGAAGGAAATCTGCCTCCCTTCACCTGGCCTATCTGTGAGTCAGATCCAAAACAGTGTTGCCAACTCTTAACTGAAATGACCTGGCCAGCTACTCAATTGTACCACAATTGCTGCATTGAAACAGAAAACGGTTAAAGCTGGGTGGACCACCTATCCAAATTCATAGAACAAAGAATGTGGGGTTTCCCCGGGTGCTCCAGTTCCCACCCACACTCCAAAGACGCACAGGTTTGTAGGTTAACTGGCTTGGTAAAATTGTAAATTGTCCCTAGTGTGTAGGATAGTGCTAATATGCGGGGATCGCTGGTTGGCACGGACTTGGTGGGCCGAAGGCCCTATTTCCACGCTGTGTTTCTAAACTAAACTAAACTAAAAAAAAACAATAAGTTAGATCTACTCGGACCTCAGTCCCTCATCTCTTCAGTACCTTCAAGTGTGCTTCCTGCAGTGACCATCTGACTGGCATATATACCCCTGACTCACTTCCTAAACATACCAACTCCTGTTGCAGGGGCGAGTTTCCTTTGACTCCCTTTTTAGTCTCATTTTTGCTCATTTGCCTCAAGATTTTGCCTTTTCCACCTTGTCTCCTTGCCTCCTGGTGTTAACTTTAGTTTCAATTGCTACCTCACCATTGCCTCCTCCAATCTATGGTAAGCTCCACTGAGTTCTGCCAAGGCCACAATAGCAGCTTTGCCAAAGTGTACGCCATTGGAAAATTCCTTACACTGTGGCTCGTAAATAAGAAAATAGTCAACCAACGATTCATTGGCAGGGCGAAAGAAACACTTGCTTCTTCGGGGCTTGAGTATACATGCAAGCTTGAAATTGAGTGATAAAGGGAAACCAATAAATACTGAGTACCATCACAATGCATGAAGCACTCAAACTGTTGCAAATTGAACCATGATGCTAACTGTTCTACTATTTCCATGTATCTCATCCATTTCAATCCACTTTATGTTCTGTTCTTGTCACAAATCAACATGAAACATTTGGAACTGTGGAATCGGCCATTCCCATAACTGTAAGGGTATCTTAGGCACTATTGTTCCGCATTGCTGACATTGGCTTTCATGTTAACGAAAGCCAAATGTTTTGCATGTAACTCATCCAAAATCCTTCTCCTGAGAATATTTGGAATAATGGTGATGATATTATTTTAAACAACTTTGCTGTTGACAGTTCAAACCTCATTTTGTGGAACTGCTGTAGGTCTGAGTTTTGGATACTAGCCCGAGCTGGCCGGTTATCTTAGCCTCTGTTTGTAGACTCAGTTCAGGAGTATGTCTTGCTGGGTTGTTGGAACAATTCCTGTGGCACATTTATTACTTACAGTGTGAAAATTGTGTTCTCACTCCTACACCGGAGGCTTCACATGGGGGAATTTAGACACGAAGAGCCATTTTACTTTGAAGAATGATGTTTGATGATGTGATTATATCATGACCATAAATACGATACGATACGATAGAACTTTATTTATCCCAGGAGGGAAATTGATCTGCCGACAGTCATAAAACGCAAGAAACATGAAATTAAAGTGATGAGTGGAAAGGATTGGAGATGTGCAAAGATTTGGGGAGGGGGGGACGAGGGGTGGGGAGGGGGGGGGGGGGGGAGGGGAGTCAGTCTACCACATGCCAGAAGGGGGAGGAGTTGTACAGTTTGATAGCCACAGGGAAGAAGGACCACTTGTGGCGTTCTGTCATCTTGTGGCATTGTGGCATCTTAGTGGAACCAGTCAATAGACAATAGACAATAGGTGCAGGAGTAGGCCATTCAGCCCATCGAGCCAGCACCACCATTCAATGTGATCATGGCTGATCATTCTCCATCAGTACCCCGTTCCTGCCTTCTCCCCATACCCCTTGACTCCGCTATCCTTAAGAGCTCTATCTAGCTCTCTCTTGAATGCATTCAGAAAATTGGCCTCCACTGCCTTCTGAGGCAGAGAATTCCACAGATTCTCAACTCTCTGAAGGTCTGTTGCTGAAGGTGCTCCTCAGATTGACTAGTGTCTCATGGAGGGGGTGAGCTGTATTGTCCAAGAAGCTCCGTAGTTTGAGGAGCATCCTCCCCTCCAAGACCACCTCCCAATAATCCATCTCCACCCCCAGGACAAAGCCAGCCTTCCCGATGAGTTTGTTACTCCTGTTGGCAACCGTGGCCTTTGCCCTGCTGCCCCAGCACACGGCAGCGAAGAAGATGGCACTGGCCACCACCGACTGGTAGAACATCTGCAGCATTTTGCAGTCCCTTTAGTTTAGTTTAGTTTAGTTTAGTTTAGTTTAGTTTAGAGATACAGCGCGGAAACAGGCCCTTTCAGCCCACCGGGTCCGCGCCAACCCGTGATCCCCGCACATTAACACTATCCTATACCCACTAGGGACAATTTTTTACATTTACCAAACCAATTAACCTACATACCTGTACGTCTTTGGAGTGTGGGAGGAAACCGGAGATCTCGGAGAAAACCCACGCAGGTCACGGGGAGAACGTACAAACACCGTACAGACGGCACCCGTAGTCGGGATCGAACCCAGGTCTCCGGCGCTGCATTCCCTGTAAGGCAGCAACTCTACCGCTGCGCCACCGTACCGCCATTCTCTGCACCCTGGAAGGCACTAGACCTTCAGATGTCAGATGTGTGCCTTATTAGAGGTTAATAGCAGCAACCTTATGTGATAATGCTACTTTTACATTACGTAGTCACAGGACTTATTTAAAAAGCTGAGGTGGTCAAATTGCATTGTTTTTCACAGACCTTTCCAACCAAATAGTCAACCTTTGCTGCCAAACGTAGTTTTTTTTGTCAGGAATGATCATTTGTGACATTTCTAACCACCATCATCCCCTGCACCCTCAAATCATTGATGTTTCCAGCCTGTTCAAAGCATTGCTTGCAATTAGAGTAGAGATGTTGAAGGGGTGATTTACCAGGGTTGCTCAAAATTGTGGAAAGTTCAATAAGAGTATAACAGACAAGACCATTCGTGTCAACAGATAGAATAACCAAGAGATACAGATCCATTGCAAGTTGCTAAAGAAGCTGACTGTGGGATGTTGATGTCATTATTTCAGCAAAGTGCAGTGATCTAGAGAACAGTGCCTGGATACAAAATTAAATTGTTACTCTTAACATGGAAGTTGCCTTTATTATTTATGAAGAGGAAATGGGCAAGGTTAGATTTAGATTTATTTTTTAGATTTTTTAGGTTTAGAGATACAGCGCGGAAACAGGCCCTTCGGCCCACCGAGTCCGTGCCGCCCAGCGATCCCCGCACATTAACACTATCCTACACTAGGGACAATTTTTACATTTACCCAGTCAATGAACCTACATACCTGTACGTCTTTGGAGTGTGGGAGGAAACCGAAGATCTCGGAGAAAACCCACGCAGGTCACGGGGAGAACGTACAAACTCCGTACAGACAGCGCCCGTAGTCAGGATCGAACCTGAGTCTCCGGCGCTGCATTCGCTGTAAGGCAGCAACTCTCCCGCTGCGCCACCGTGCCGCCCTGCAATAACTACACCGACCTAACAACGCTTGAGATTGTAACACTGGGCAAACCTCTTGAATCATGCTCCTTTCAGGGAAGATACTTCCAGAGTATTGTCAGGTAAGGAGTTCCAGGATTTAGACAGTGATGATGATGGAAAAGCAATGTGTTTTCAGGTCAGGGTAGCGCACAACTTGTAGGGATACTCGGAGTTGTGGTGTTCTTATGCACTTATTGTACCTGCCCTGCTCAGTGATGGCTCGTGGGTTTAGGAGTTGTTGTGAGAGAAACGTTGACCATTTTAGTTCACTTTACTTTGGAGACACAGCGTGGAAACAGGCCCTTCGGCCCACCGAGACCACGCCCTGCCCACTGGCACTATCCTACACATGAGGGACAATTTACAATTTTTACTGAAACCAAATTAACCTTCAAACCTGTACGTCCTTGGAGTGTGGGGGGAAACTGGAGATCCCAGAGAAAACCCACGCAGGTCACAGGGAGAATGTAGTAACTCCGTACAGACAGCACTCAAAGTGAGGATCGAACCCGGGGCTCTGGCGCTGTAAGGCAGCAACTCTACTGCTGCGCCAACGTGCCGCCCCAACATTGGGCATTAGTTCCTGAGGGAGGGAACTGGAGCTTCAACCAAAGGATAAGGAGCCTCATCGTGACAGTTCTGAGGATGGAAGTGGTAGTTAGCAAAAGATTGACACACACATTCTTTGGAGGAATTCTGAGTGTATGGAAAGGAATGGTGAACACAGCGGTAGAGTTGCTGCCTTACAGCGAATGCAGCGCCGGAGACTCAGGTTCGATCCTGACTACGGGCGCCGTCTGTACGGAGTTTGTACGTTCTCCCCGTGACCTGCGTGGGTTTTCTCCGAGATCTTCGGTTTCCTCCCACACTCCAAAGACGTGCAGGTGTGTAGGTTAATTGACTGGGTAAACGTAAAAATTGTCCCTAGTGTGTGTAGGATAGTGTTAGTGTGCGGGGATCGCTGGGCGGCGCGGACTCGGTGGGCCGAAGGGCCTGTCTCCGCGCTGTATCTCTAAATCTAAATCTAAATCTAAAAAATCTAAAAAAACTTGACAGATCAAAAGACCGGTTCAGGACTGAGAGTGGAGAGGGGAGAACGGCAGTACAAAGAACAGAGAGGAATGGTGATCCAGCTGAAAGAGGCGATTTGTGAACTGTGGAACGGCGAAGGGTGATGGCCATGGGGAGCCAGGAGGAAAACGGGGAGTGCTAGGGTTGGAAGGGAGAGCCAGGTTGATGATGGATGGAGGCAGACAGAGGAGAGAAAATGGCGTGGGAGGGGGGGGGGGAAGAGATAGAAAAAGAAAAGGCAGATGGAACTAGGTGAGGATTGGAGAGGGTGGATGTGGGGACAGCTGCTGGAAGGTGCTGAGCAGGAACACAAAGGCTGCCAGTGTTGGAATCAAATAAGTACGGAGGGTTGATGAGGGGAACCATTTGTGAAGAGGCGAATGGCAGAGGGAGCCAGGACCAGGTGGGGTGGGAGGGTAAACCTGCGGGTGGAACAACATGTGTGGATGGAAACAGGAGGGGAAGGGGAACGAAGAGCATAAGAGTTTAGGGAGGATTGGAAGGAAAAGGGAAAGGGGTTGAAAAACAGTCCGGAGGTGGGGAGAGATGTGTGGATCATGGGGTGAAGTACCCCAGGGAGTGTGAGGTAGTCAAAAGAAAACCGTGGATAGCTTTTTGCTAGCGTTCATTTTGTTGGTGGTTGGAAGGATGGGTGGTGCATGTTCAAGTCAAGTCAAGTCAAGTTTATTTGTCACATGCACATACACGATGTGCAGTGAAATGAAAGTGGCAATGCCTGCGGATTGTGCACAAAAAAGAATTACAGTTACAGCATATAAATAAGGTTAATAAAGTTAATATAGAGAAGACAAAATTTAGTCCCTGGAGTTATAAAAGTTAACAGTCCTGATGGCCTGTGGGAAGAAACTCCGTCTCATCCTCTCCGTTTTCACAGCGTGACAGCGGAGGCGTTTGCCTGACCATAGCATCTGGAACAGTCCGTTACTGGGGTGGCAGGGGTCCCTCATAATGTTGCTTGCTCTGGATCTGCACCTCCTGATGTATAGGTCCTGCAGGGGGACGAGTGTAGTTCCCATGGCGCGTTCTGCCGAACGCACTACTCTCTGCAGGGCCATCCTGTCCTGGGCAGAGCTGTTCCCAAACCAGACTGTAATGTTGCCGGACAGGATGCTCTCTACAGCCCCAGAGTAGAAGCAATGAAGGATCCTCAGAGACACTCTGAATTTCCTCAGCTGTCTGAGGTGGTAAAGGCGCTGCTTTGCCTTACCCACCAGTGCAGTAATGTGCGTTGCCCATGTCAGATCCTCTGTGATGTGGACTCCCAAGTATTTAAACATGTAGACCATGTTGGCCATAGTCTAGCCTCGAGGGATACCATTCTGATGATATCAGTTTCAGTTTAGTTCATTGTCATGTGTACCGAGGTACAGTGAAAAGTCTTTTGTTGCGTGCTAACCAGTCAGCAGAAAGACAGTCCATAATTACAATCGATCCGTTTATAGTGGACAGATACATGATTTTAGATTTTTAGATTTTTTTAGATTTAGAGATACAGCTCGGAAACAGGCCCTTCAGCCCACCGGGTCCGCGCCGCCCAGCGATCCCCACACATTAACACTATCCTACACACACTAGGGACAATTTGTTTTTAACATTTGCCCAGCCAATTAACCTACATACCTGTACGTCTTTGGAGTGTGGGTGGAAACCGAAGATCTCGGAGAAAACCCACGTAGGTCACGGGGAGAACGTACAAACTCCGTACAGACGGCGCCCGTAGTCAGGATCGAACCTGAGTCTCTGGCGCTGCATTCGCTGTAAGGCAGCAACTCTACCGCTGCGCCACCGTGCAGCCCTAAATGATAAGGGAATAACATTTAGAGCAAGGGAAAGCCATCTAGACCAGGTGCTGGGTGAGCCTCCACTGAATTAATATGGGGCAGGCAGATGAGGTTAGAGTATTTTGCCATTATATTCGGTGCAAGCATTGTGGGCCGAGGGGCCTGTTCCTGTGCTGTAGTTTTTGACATTCTATATTCGAAACATGGCAGAAGGAGCAAGAATGACCGGAAAAAGTTGTGAACCCAATCCCTCCCCAGACCATCAAAATCACTCTGCCCAGCCTCGATTTCTCTGAACCCATTGCCCCACCTCATAATCCTGACTGTTTTCTGATGAAATCAGCTTTTAAAAATAAAAACAAGAACAGCATTGTTTCCAGTTCACCTGAACTAATAGTTGCTAACTCATTGCAGGTACAAGATAGATGTGTTCCAGACACCTTGTTTAATGATCCAAAGGCAAGAGTTCAAACCTCATTACAGTTTGTCAATTTTAATTCAGCAAAATAACTCATTGTAAAACCACAATTATACTATAAGGAGAGGATGGACAAACTTGGGTTGTTTTCTCATTGAGTCTTAGGGTAATGCAGTGTGGAAACAGATCCTTTGGCACAACTTGCCCACACTGGCCAACATGTCCCAGCTATACTAGTCCCACCTATCTTGCGTTTGGTCCATATCCCTCCAAACCTGTCCTGTCCATGTACCTGTCTAACTGTCTCTAAAATGTTGGGGTTGTCCCAGCCCCAACTACCTCCTCTGGCAGCTTGTTCCATACACCCACCACCCTTTGTGTGAAACTGTAACCCCTCAGATTCTTATTAAATCTTTTCCCCTTACCTTGAACCTATGTCCTCTGGTCCTCGATTCCCCTACACTGGGCAAGAGATTCTGTGCATCTACCTGATTTATTCCACTCATGATTTTATACACAATCTGTACAGACAACTTGCCTGGAAAAGAGAGTGGTGACTCTTTGCGTGCTGGTCCATAAGGAAGATCTGCTACCATCCGATACATTTGACTTACTCTTTTAAATCCCTTTTCTACCTGCAAATATAACACCATTTCTAGTTGTTATATTCTGCATACTGTATATTCCCCTTTGCTCTACCAACTATATTTGAGAGTGGCTCGATTGTATTTATGTACAGTATTATCTGATTTGATTCGATAGCATCCAATACAAAACTTGGCACTGTCCCTCGGTACCTGTGACAATAATAAGCCTAAACCTAACCTCCATACTGCACAATTTCTGCCACTTTCCATCAATGCCTTACCCATCTAAGATGTGGTATAGTGTGCCAGATTTAATTAATGTGCAGGAGTAAAATTGTGTAGTATCTGATTCCTTGTGCAGAGTGAGTAGGTTCTGATTTCATTTCATACTTGCACCTACTCAAAATCTGCTATTTTAGTTGTACGATACAGCATAGCAGCATATAATGGTTATGTAGGTTAATTGGCTGGGTAAATGTAAAAATTGTCCCTAGTGGGTGTAGGATAGTGTTAATGTACGGGGATCACTGGGCGGCACGGACTTGGAGGGCCAAAAAGACCTGTTTCCGGCTGTATATATATGATATGATATGATATGATAATATTGATAATACTCTATCATCATATACTTTTATTATGTTACTAGACCAAGTGGACCCGTTGGGCCCAAACCTCTCCTGCATTGGCGCAGCACCCTCTCCTCTCCCAATCTCCCCTCCCCCCTCCCTCCCCTTCCCCGTCTTCCCCTCCCCCCCTTCCCCCCCACCCCCCACTCCATCCCCCTCAACCCCCCTTATCCTCCCTCCTCCCCCCTCCCTATCTAGGAGATAGATTTAAACATTTAAAACATGAATAACTTTAAAAATATAACACCGATTTCAATTAAACTTCTTCCATTAGCACCAAAGGGACAACGGTGAGTAAGGTGGGCCTAAAATTATCACGCTATCGAGTACCGTTTTGGCTGTAGTTCAGGAACAAACAAACAAACAAACGAGAGTTTTAGTATATAGATAATAAAGATATGCAGTGCTCATAATAGTCAAGAGTCCTGTCCAATAGAACAGTGTTTGTTCTGTGATTTAATTGCTATCTCTTCTTGCAACTTCATGTTTTGTTAGCAGTACCCTGGAGCCCAGTAATGCAGAAAATACATGATTCAGCAGCGACTATAGAGAAGATAATCACCTTTGTTCATTATTGAGTGTATTTTCAGTGGTGCATCCTGCAAGAAAAACTCTCTCTAAAATCACCACAAACTTTATTCTGAAACTTCCATTTCAATTGGGGTATTCGTGCTTCTTACAAATACCCCCGGCAAGTTCAGCACTGAGCTACTCCAGACCGCCAGTCAATAGGTGAGGAAAGATGTTCAAGATGGACGCAAAATGCTGGAGTAACTTAGCGGGACAGGTAGCATCTCTGGAGAGAAGGAATGGCTGACGTTTCGGGTCGAGACCCTTCTTCTGCTCAGATATGTCAAATTTTCAGTGCCGCTGGTGAGCAAGATTCCCCGTGGAAAAATCATTAGTGGTCACATAACAACCATTCGTATTTTATTCAAGTAATTTTTCTTTAAGTACTGAGGTAAGTATATCTCTCAGAACCGTCCCAGTAAAGGTCTAGTCAGAATTAAATGATTTAAGAAAATATTTCATAGACTTAATGGTTCCTGGGAGACCTGGAGACATTGTCCTGAAACACCAACACAAAACATTTTAGTATCTCTGCAAGATGACTATAAATTTTGTGCTTAAAGTAAAGGTTTTAAAGCTATAAGAGTGCACCATTTGAGGCAGCGTCTCTGGGTATTTTCCAGCATGTGTAATAGCTTTTAAAAAGCTTTATGTGGGAACTGGGTTTTGTTTTACAGTTCCCTTGGAAGGACTCAAGAGCCAGTCCTACTTTGAAGAGATGCGAAGAGACTACATTAGGGAGTTGAGCAGAGCCATTAACTTGCAGGAGAAAAGTGCGCAGACTAGTTCTCAACGCCTTTACCAGCTCACAAAGCTCATGGACTCGATGCATGAAGTAGGTGTGGTTACCCCAATGATATATATCGGTTTGCTTTCCCTTCCACAAATGGTGGCATTTATTATTATTATTATTATTATTATTATTATTATTATTATTATTAGTAGTAGTAGTAGTAGTAGTAGTAGTAGTAGTAGTAGTAGTAGTAGTAGTAGTAGTAGTAGTAGTAGTAGTAGTAATATTAGTATTATTAATCGGATTGGATATGAACCGGATTTGATAAGGAAACTCAAGATTAAAGAGCCATTGGGAGGCAGTGATCATAATATGATAAGTTTTAATCTACAATTTGAGAGGGGGAAGGGAAAATCGGAAGTGTCAGTATTACAGTTGAGCAAAGGGGTCTATGGAGGCATGATGCAGGAGTTGCCAAGAGTTGACTGGAAAGAGACCCTAGTAGGGAAGATGGTGGAACAGCAATGGCAGGTATTTCTGGGAATAATGCAGAAGTTGCAGGATCAGTTCATCCCAAAGAGGAGGAAAGATTCTATGGGTAGTAAGAGGCGACCGTGGCTGACAAGGGAAGTCAAGGACAGCATAAAAATAAAAGAGAAGAAGTATAACATAGCAAAGAAGAGCGGGAAGCCAGAGAATTGGGACTCCTTTAAAGAGCAACAGAGGATAACTATAAAGGCAATATGGGAAGAAAAGATGAGGTACGAAGGTAAGCTAGCCAATAATATAAAGGAGGATAGTAAAAGCTTCTTTAGGTATGTGAAGAGGAACAAAATATTTAAGGCAAATGTGGGTCCCTTGAAGGTGAATTTATTATGGGGGACAAGGAAATGGCAGACGAGTTGAACCAGTACTTTGGATCTGTCTTCACTATGGAAGACACAAACAATCTCCCAGATGTACTAGTGGACAGAGGTCCTAGGGTGACGGATGAACTGAAGGCAATTCACATTAGGCAGGAAATGGTGTTGGGTAGATTGATGGGACTGAATGCTGATAAATCCCCAGGGCCTGATGGTCTGCATCCCAGGGTACTTAAGGAAGTGGCACTAGAAATCGTGGACGCATTGGTGATCATTTTCCAATGTTCTATAGATTCAAGATCAGTTCCTGTGGATTGGAGGGTAGCTAATGTTATCCCACATTTTAAGAAAGGAGGGAGAGAGAAGGCAGGAAATTATAGACCAGTTAGTCTGACATCGGTGGTGGGGAAGATGCTGGGGTCAATTATAAAAGAAGAAATTGCAGAGCATTTGGATAGCAGTAACGGGATCATTCCGAGTCAGCATGGATTTACGAAGGGGAAATCATGCTTGACTAATCTTCTGGAATTTTTTGAAGATGTAACTAGGAAAATGGACAGGGGAGAGCCGGTGGATGTAGTGTACCTAGACTTTCAAAAAGCCTTCGACAAGGTCCCACATAGGAGATTAGTGGGCAAAATTAGAGCACATGGTATTGGGGGTAGGGTACTGACATGGATAGAAAATTGGTTGGCAGACAGGAAACAAAGAGTAGGGATAAATGGCACCTTTTCAGAATGGCAGACAGTGAATAGTGGGGTACCGCAAGGCTCGGTGCTGGGACCGCAGCTGTTTACAATATACATTAATGACTTAGATGAAGGGATTAAAAGTAACATTAGCAAATTTGCAGATGATACAAAGTTGGGTGGCAGTGTGAACTATGAGGAGGATGCTATGAGGTTGCAGGGTGACTTGAAAAGGTTGTGTGAGTGGGCGGATGCATGATAGATGCAGTTTAATGTGGATAAATGTGAGGTTATCCACTTTGCTGGTAAGAACAGGAAGGCAGATTATTATCTGAATGGTGTCAAGTTAGGAAAAGAGAAAGTACAACGAGATCTGGGTGTCCTAGTGCATCAGTCACTGAAAGTAAGCATGCGGGTAGAGCAGGCAGTGAAGAAAGCCAATGGAATGTTGTCCTTCTGTAACAAGAGGAGTTGAGCATAGGAGCAAAGAGGTCCTTCTGCAGTTGTACAGGGCCCTAGTGAGACCGCACCTGGAGTATTGTGTGCAGTTTTGGTCTCCAAATTTGAGGAAGGACATTCTTGCTATTGAGGGAGTGTAGCGTAGGTTCACGATGTTAATTCCCGGAATGGCGGGACTGTCGTACGTTGAAAGACTGGAGCGACTGGGCTTGTATACTCTGGAATTTAGAAGGACGAGAGGGGTTGTTATTGAAACATATAAGATTATTAAGGGTTTGGACATGCCAGAGGCAGGAAACATGTTCCCGATGTTAAGGGAGTCCCAAACCAGGGGCCACAGTTTAAGAATAAGGGGTAGGCCATTTAGAATGGAGATGAGGAAAAATATTTTCACTCAGAGAGTTGTGAAGCTGTGGAATTCTCTGCCTCAGAAGGCCGTGGAGGCCAATTCTCTGGATGCTTTCAAGAGAGAGTTAGATAGAGCTCTTAAAGATAGCGGAGTCAGGGGGTATGGGGAGAAGGCAGGAACGGGGTACTGATTGAGAATGATCAGCCATGATCACATTGAATGGCGGTGCTGGCTCGAGGGGCCGAATGGCCTATTCCTGCACCTATTGTCTATTATTATTATTATTCCATCACACGTTTCATTGATTTTTTTTAACTCTATAAATTTACGTGCCAAGTAATAATTCAGTTAAAGGTATTTATTCACAAAATGCTGGAGTAACTCAGCAGGTCAGGCAGCATCTCGGGAGAGAAGGAATGGGTGACGTTTCGGGTCGAGACCCTTCTTCAGTCTGAAGAAGGGTCTCGACCCGAAACGTCACCCATTCCTTCTCTCCGAGATGTTGCCTGACCTGCTGAGTTACTCCAGCATTTTGTGAATAAATACCTTCGATTTGTACCAGCATCTGCAGTTATTTTCTTATAATAATTCAGTTATATTCCCAGAGGCAGAGATTGTTGACAGTGTTACACCTGAAACCAAATTCACCATCGATCTGTTAATAGCTGACCTTTATCTGTTTTCTACCCATTTCTCTTCACCCATTCTAATCCAGCTATATCGAAGCTTCTTAAGTGTTCACTGGGCCACAGTTCCAAGAGGCACCAGTCAACCACTGGCATGTTTATCCTTGTTCATGTGTAAGCCTAGCAGGTCACGATACTGACTTGCAAAATTACAATAGCCCTATCCCATCCTCATTCCTGGCCTTGCTCAAGTCCTCTTATGAAGGTCCTGGGGTAGCAGTGGCGTGAAAACCTTAAACAATGTCTCCATCTGCCATATTGTGACACTCGAGGTCAACAAGGTTCTCCCCCAAAGCACTGCGATCAACAGATTTCACATCAACTCTGTATGCAACATGACCCGAACAATTCAAAGTAGCTGTTTTGCCCTTTGAAGAAGGGTCTCGACCCGAAACGTCACTCATTCCTTCTCTCCCGAGATGCTGCCTGACCTGCTGAGTTACTCCAGCATTTTGTGAATAAATCCAATTGCCCTTTCATACAATGTGTAATGATTTTAGATGAATTATTTTTGATTTGAATATTAACTATAATTTCTTACAATCCTTATAGAGTGAAATTCGAAAGGGAAGAGAATCTGCTAAGTTTTTTGATTTTTAAATGTTGTGTCTGTTGTGCCATATTTGACTGCGTGGTTAGATAGCTCTTGTTATTCTCGCGCAAAAGTAGCCTGGTAGCCAAGGCTTGGTCCCTCTTCAGTGCCCACATTATGCTTTCTTCCTTACTTAAAGAAATAATAATAATATATTCCTTTATTTGTCCCACACTGGGGAAATTTACAGTGTTACAGCAGCAAAATGGATAGCAAGACATAATTCATTATAAATAAAGTGAAGACAAGGATAAATTGTCATCAGTTTACTGTGTATTCCTTAACTGTTACTGTTGACTCGTCTGCTGGGAGCAGTGCTGGTTGTCCAGTCTCACAGCAACGGGAAGGAAGGACCTCCTATATCTCTCCTTCACGCACTTGGGGTGAAGGAGTCTGTCACTGAAGGAGCTACTCAGTGCAATGACAGTGTCCTGCATGGGGTGGGAGTCGTTGTCCAGCAGCGATGTTACCTTTGTTAGCGTTACAGATTGTGTTAGAGACGATAACTGTGGGCAATTATTTAGCACTTTCTGATGGCTCACTGATGGTCCTTTTTGTTACAATGAAGATAAAAGGTCAATGTTTACATTTAAAGGCTAAAATGATGAGTGGGTGTTATGAGTAGTAACGTTTCAAACCAACTCCATTCACCTATATCCACCTATGGCTTTACATTTCACTCCTCTGCTCTCTTTATTTGACACCATTTTGTTTTCTTTTCACCTTTGTCACTTACTCCAGCCAGTTGCCAATCAAATCCTAAGATAGACACAAAAAGTTGGAGTAACTCAGTGGGTCAGACAGCATCTCTGGAGAAAAGGAATAGGCGACGTTTTGGGTCAAAACCTCTTCAAATCCTCCTCATCTTTATCCACCTACCACTTGCCTGGCTTTGTCCAACCCTTTACCTCTCTTTTCCAGCTTTCTCCCTCCACTCCATCAGTCTGAAGGAGGATCCTGACCCAAGACGTCACCTTGTTCCTTCCCAGAAACTGCCTAACCCATTGAATTCCTCCAGCACATTGCGTTTTGCTGAAGATTTCAGCATCGATTGTCTCTTGTGTCTCCATAAATAGGTGTGAAATTTGACATGGTTATCACCGATGGTAATTTCTGGCTTCAATCTCAGCTGATAAGATTTGGTGAATGAAGAAATCCATTCAGAAAATGTTGAAAGTTAATCAGGTAAAGGAAAGCAGATGGTGATTCTGTGGAATTCTTTGCCACAGAAGGCTGTGGAGGCCATCAATGGATATTTTTACGGCAGAGATAGATAGATTCTCGATTAGCACGGGTGTCAGAGGTAATGGGGAGAAGGCAGGAGAATGGGGTTAGGAGGGAGAGATAGATCAGCCGTGATTGAATGGCGGAGTAGACTTGATGGGCCGAATGGCCTAATTCCGCCCCTATCACTTATGAACTTACGAACTTTGCTGTCTTTTTCCAATAGCTTGTCAAGAGGCTGCATCAGTTCTGCTTGAATACATTTGTTCAGTCCCAGGCGCTGAGTGTGGAGTTTCCGGAGATGATGTCAGAGATTATAACCACACAGTTACCCAAGATCCTGGCTGGGCTGGTGAAGCCACTGCTCTTCCACAAGAAATGAGGAACTTTTTCTCTTTGCCATGTCTGACTGCCTCGATCACGGGCAGGATTTTTTTGCATTATGCAAGCTTCATTCTATTTTTGTGAACCCATGACAGTACCGCAAATGAAAATTGTTTTCAAAATTTACGACAAAAGATTTAGCAATGCTGTTTGGCATCAGTTATGGTGGACGTTCATTGTCATAGCTGCACTATATGTCTTATAAGCAATGAAATGTGAATTTGGTCCCGTTGTTTGATGTGTAATTTTCAGATCAAAAAGATTTTGTATCTTTTGGTACTTTCTGGTATTTTGTAACATTCGAGTTATGTAAAGTTTCTGCATCTGCTTTAATATTAAATGGAAATGCTATCATCTTCAGTTTGAAAAGCTGCATAACCCCCAAAATTTCTTCATCGTATTTCATGTGCCATAAATAGTGCCTGTCCTTTTAAGTGGCTTTTCAAGTGGTCTTCCTTTACCATTTCCAATCAGAAATCCTTGGCTGTTATCTTTTCCCTTCGTCTCCTGCCTCGCCCATTAACTGTATCGGGTGCTGCTTCCGTGCTGAAGAAAGTAAACATTGCACAGATAAATGTGTCACCCGGTTGTTTGTTGAAAGATATTCAGTGTGTATGCAGTTTGGGAACTTTCACGTTGCTCTGGGTTCCTTGGGTTTTAAACTCTACTTTGCCTGTAAGAAACTTCCAGTGCTCTCATCTTGTTTCCATTCAACTAATAATTGATAATATGGCAATTCACAACGTTGATAAGAAAAAAACAAGTGAACGGAAGTTTCACCATGCCTAAAGTCTAAATTGTGCATATTTTATAGGAACTGGTGAATTAATTGATATTAACTGCCAGGTTTGCAAATCCCAGTTTCAGATCCATCAATGGAGCCTCTGTAACTTAATGTGGTGGCAACATGTTCTCCTTCCTCAGAGAATAGCCATGGGAATCTCTCATTTAGGCTGGGAGGTGAAAAAATCAGCATATGCATTCAAACAAATCAAGAACCTGGATAATGTGCTTGCAATGTTGTTGAAGTCTTCATCTGCCCACATACTTAACCCATGCATTGTATCCTGTGAGTCAGGAGATCAGTACACTTACAAGATTAGATTTCCATTGTGGTTTCAGGATCAGGCAAGCAAGTTTACCGCATGCCATGTAATGAGCCCTTTTGGACTCTGCTTGATAAGATATTTAAACTTCTATTGGGGTTGCACAAATCAGGAATCGAAGGACTACATCATTGTGAGCGTGCATTCACATTTAGAAATAAGACAGTAATATAAGTGAATCTGTGATTATGTCCACCCAGGACTCGACTGTGCCGAGTACTATTTGCTCATTTGGGATGTAATTCAACTTTTTCTTATTCCAGTAATAAGCCAAACCTATCTTGCATCTTCAGGAAGCAGGGTGCCAGTATATCGAGTGATGATAGGCACCAAATGCAGTGTCCACTATCTAGTGGGACCTGCTCAATTAAGAGCTCAATTTCAGTTTGATGTAGATGTATCATCTGGGGATCAGTGTTCTTTTAAAGTAGATAGTGAAACCTGCCCATGGAACGGTTTACTTTAGACATGACATCGATTTCATTTAATGTAGATTGTTCGGTGAGGAAAACAATAGTCAATTAGTCAATATATTTTAAAAAATTAAATCCTCTCCTGCTTGATTCTTTCGCAAGATCTAAATCAACGGAATTAAAAGCAATCTGTTATTGCTTCGATCTCTGAAGCTAGTTATCAGCTACCACATAAACAAGAGCAATTGGAGAAGAAAAGGGACAGTTTCGGAAGTCCTTTAAGTCACACAGCTTTCTTCAGATTTGCCCCTTATTTCTCCAGACATCCGCTTTCTGTATCATGTAGGTGCCCCAAGCACTTACGAGAATCACCTGTTGAAATTACCAACGGATTAAAAAATACACTGGTGCTCGTCAGTGGGCTCCAAGACGAACATGGATAATATTTAGCTGAGTGCAACATACACTTCACTGGAGAATAACTATATCCCTTCTGTCCGAGGCTATTTGTTCCTGGAAGTAACAATGTACATGTTCAATCATATCTCCAGTCTGCTTTGTTCACCTCAGTGTCCAAATGAGATACTCATAACTTAATAACTAGCCTGGAGATCTTGTTGTCAGGCATACTTCCTTACAACTCATAATAAGATCCCAGGTTATAAGATCACATTTAATAAGGCTGTGGTTCTCTTTTATATTAAAGTTGCCAGGAAATATCAGGGAACTCCTTTTGAAATCACAAAAATATTTCCTTCAGGCTAAAATCCTTCTACGTTCCACTCTTTAATCAAAAAGTGCAGTTTAAAGAATAAGAAAAGCAGTGCAACACAGCCATGTTCTTATCTACAGGACAATACTGATTCTGTACCATAATCCTGAAGAACAGGAGCCACTGTTCCCCATAAGGTTTTCTGCTGAATTTCTTCCTTTTAGTTGGAGAGATGTTAGGAATTCCATAGTGGCTTTTCCTCACATACACTAGTGAAAAGAAATCAGGCAGAATTCTTAGTGCTGGATTGTATTTGCTGTAGTGGGTGATTACAAGATTAGATTGTAACGACTTATAGACTACTAATTTTCATCTCTCCCAGCTCTGCAATACTCCAGCACTCCAACACTTTAATAACTCAGGAATACCCACCTGTACGCGAGGGAATCCTGCGTCTGAAGAACTATACTCTAGCATGAAGACAATGCCAGTAGGAAATAAAGAATGAAGATAATCAAAGGAAATCGGGAATGTGAAAAACATGATAAATTTCAGCTTACTATTAACACCTATAATCTGGACTGAAGATCTGCATGATGTGGTAACATTTCAACCGCTTCTTCAAAAAAATTGCACATCAGAAGATATGTGAATCTCTGCATTTAAAATCTTAAAGCTCTTTGTTTCCCGAGGAAAGGGGTGGGATTTCAGGTTACAATGTCTCTGTGAGAAACACAATCTCTAAGCCCTGTCCCCTCGATGCTGGTGCGTTAACTCAGCGATGTTCAAAACCAGAAAACTCTTACTGAACTGAACCAAACTTCATCATCATGAATATCTTTCTTTTATTTGGGATATTGCGTATCTCACATTTTTTTCATAGATACGGATGTGAACGTTTAAAATTTCTTGATCCAGTCATACTTGACTAAGAAATTTTAATATTTCAATATGGAAACAAAATGTATTCATACCAAAATTTGACATTTCAAATAAGTGACAGTTTTCTATATAACCATATAATTTTATCACTTGTATCCCCCATTAAATCAGGCCTGCTATTGATCTCATGATATATTCGGAGCAGATACTGCTTTTGTCTTTCACTTTGGCTTATTGAATCAGAGTTTCCATGTTGAAATAACTCAATCTGATTTGGCATTTGGCTTGTCATCAATATATTAATGCTTCCTAGGTAAAAATATAACCATAACTTCATAAGTCAGAGATATGCAAGTTGACAGAGAAAAATACCCATGGCATATGACGTTAACTAACACAAAGGGAGACTATTCACCCTTTGGTATAGTAAGAAATGTTATTCAGCTAAAGTTATTATCCACATGCCGCATATTAGTGGCCACTGATATCTCTTGGGGCTGTCCACTAGGGTTTCCAGCTTTAGTGTTATCTATTCAGTTCTTTGAAATCATGTTTCAAATGTTCAGAGTTTGAGATGTTCATAGTTTCATCTAATAAGTCTTAACATTGTTCTGATGTTATTCCATTTTCTGATATTTTAATTTATTGATGCACTACCAAAATCTCTAAAATAAGCATGTAATAACTACGTTACATAGTACAATAACTAACTATGTAATAAACATTTAAGAGTTGTAATTCATGCCACAAGGGACTGATTTTCCAACGCGTTCCTGTTAATAAGAATTAAATGGAATAATCTCTGTCAAATTTTGTGTTGAGATTCTTCCTGCAGCTAATGATGTGGAATGATATGTGGTGCATCCTGGTCAACAGACTTGACAAATGTTCTAAAAGAATGGAGATACCTTAAGTTTTCCTAATTGATTAACCTTTATTACTAATGGTGTGTGGAGAATAACCACACGTGATGTTGAACAACCACAATTTAATATTCAGTATTTAAGGCCCAAAAATTATCATTTGAATCTTAGCATATCAAGTTCTTGTGTACATCGTGATTAATTTATGATAATGCCTCTGCTAAACATGCATACTGATGGATTTGAGATGAATGTTAAGTATTCATACATCAGATAGCAAATTTTTATTCTGCCATATCTCCCTAAATGTTGACAACTTTACAAATCATTCATTCAATTCAAATAGTGCAATAACATTTATGTATGAGATTTGTTTTCCTGTGGAGGTGTATGTCAGTAGCAGTGGTAGATTGGTATCCCCCGTGAATTAGTGCTCAAATTATTGTGTTTAATGAGCAGCTTTAAAGATGAACCTGTAAACCTAACGAATTTTACAGGTTGCTAAGCGTTGAAGGAACTCATCGGAACAGGCAGCATCTGGGGAGGGAATGGACAGGTGATGTTTCGGGTCGTGACCTTTCTTCAGACTGACTTTTCAGGTCGGGACCCTTCTTCAGATGTCCCAACCCGAAACGTTGCCTGTCCATTACCCCCTTAGATGCTGCCTGACCTGCTGAGTTCCCCCAGCACTTTGCTCAAGGTTCCAGCATCTGCCGTGTCTCGTGTTTCAATTTTACTGTGCAGCAAGTGAATAATGAATGATTTTGACTTTTCATTTGCTTATTTAGTGAACTATTTAAAACATTGTAAACGAAAGATTGGATGTCAAACTTTAAAAAAAACATCTTTGAACTAAAGCAATTGAAATGTTGAAGATCACACCATGGCAATCTATTTTGTGTCTGCTTTTATTCATGTACCATGTTTTATTAACTGATCCAGGGCAGGCTTGACCGAATGGCAATGGAAGCTTTTAATTTTGAACAAATTAATAAATTGAATGAAGGAAATTATGGGATTCATGCAGCTTTACCTTTATATGTTATTATAAATACAATTAATGTGGCAGGAAATCTAAGAATATGTGCTATCTGTAGACTGTTGTTCTTGCCTCAATTGCGAGGCCAAAAGGAAATAATATCATCCACTGATTACTACTGACTTCTCTGCCCTGCAATCATTTTCCACAACGATTAGTAAAAACATTGGATGCATCTGACAAATTCCATTTACACTTGCACTCTCCAAATGACCAAATCTGGTATTGTATGCATCTAACCAAAATTACCACCCCTGTGAACATCTTAATAACAAGATTAATGGAACAATAATGATAAAACTGGGTAGTCAAGTCAAGTCAAGTCAAGTCAATTTTATTTGTATAGCACATTTAAAAACAACCCACGTTGACCAAAGTGCTGTACATTTGATTAGGTTCCAATAGAAAAAAAATGAAAACATACAGTAGCACGCAAACAGTTCACAGCGCCTCCTCAATAAGGGTAGGAGCCTTATTACATGAAGACAAATAGTTCAGTAGCATCTTAATGCTTCTAACGGTGGAAAATGATTGGAAAATATCATTAGGGATGTATGACAAATGAACTAAGAAACTGTTGATGATATTACTGAGTTTACCTCACTTCTCAAAAAAAAACATTTTAAAAAGCGTTTCTGAATCGTGGCAACTGTGATTTCATGAACTAAACATTGACATTATCTTCACTAATTAATATCTAGTCTTCATGCAAACACATATTGTTATCAGTTACTGGAAACCTTTTTCATTTATTAAATCCTTTTCATTGTGATTTGTTTAAATGTAATCCCTTGTTTCAATTAGAGACCAGCTTTTAAGGAAGTTTACAATGACTGTAAGCAGATAGTAAACAAATTTGAATTGAAACACCAATCTCAACAGTTCGTGATTCAAATTCCTACAGGCAATCTGGAAGAAAAATCCCTATTTTTCATTCAATGGTTTTACCAATTTACCCCAAATCATCTCGATCATTTCATAAAAAGAAATGTGTTTAACTGCACCCAAACAATCATAAGCCTCCAAAACTAATACTGACAAATGGTGCAAAATAAAAATATGTATAAAAACCCAAGACCACAAAAATATTTATATATATCTAGACGTTTCAGTGCATTAGCTAATATTAATTGAACTTTAGTTATCAAGGTTACTTATTATACTTGACTAATTGGAAAAAAACACAATTCGGTTATTTATTGTGCAGAAAAGTGCTTCCAACCAGTTGAAATATTAGAAGCTAATTTGCGGAAAACAGTTGTCACATCAAATATTTATTTTGCATTTTAGAAGTGGCAAAAAAATCCGCTCTTTTTAAAAAAAATTCTCCTCCCATCATGAAAGTAATCATCACCTAGATGGCAGAGTCATTTGCATTCAGCAGAAAACACGGACTCCAATTTGAAATGGATCTCAGTTCTCTGAAATTTTCAGCTAAACATATATGTGAAAAATGAAAATTGAATATTGATCAATTCAAGAGCATAAACTTCACAATGGTTATTTCTTTTATAACAAGAGTTTTCCATCCTGACTGTGCCAAAACATTTTACAAGTGGATGGAGGTAACTTAAAGTATAATCATTCCTTTTTGTGTTTAGATATTTTAAATGCCTATAAGTGCAGACCACTTTATCTGGTCCAAAGCTGCTGTAGATAATCAATATTTATAACTTAGCAAATCTTACTATCTTGGTTACACAAAATTATATGGGGCCAGTAATATGAACCCTTAAGACAACAGTATTCATAAACCAATTTTTGCATGATTTGGTGATAACTGGGAATACATATTTAGATACCACTGCACATGAAATACTGTTAAGGAAATATAAACATATTGGGGAATTAAGAGGAAAAATAATCAAGCAAAGTAATTCCCAGAGTAAGGTGATTGTTAAACCTCATTTCAATAGTTTAATCAAGAGTCCAATTGCAATTAAAAGTAATCCTGAATTCTACTTTGCACCATTTGTGTGTTTTGTTCTGAGATTGTGAAAATTCACCCAATCTGCAAAAAATTAATATTCACAATATGGGAGAGAAATTAGTTTTGATTGCCAGCTCTGAGCGTGCATGGGAATGTAAACTGCCAGTTGTATTCACCTCCCAGGTTGCGTTCAGTTCCACAAAACTGAGTATGTGTCAGTAAGACAGTCATATGATTGATATGAATCTAAACAATGAAATTCTACTTGCTGCTACTTTACTGGCACAGGCAAGAACAACAAATGCACAATACATTACTAGTTACTCTAAGTAAACTGGACCATGACAGTGCAAAACTGAAGCACATAACGCGGCCATAGTTGTGCAAAGTCCATAGAGGTTCAGTGCTGAAGTAGACTTGCGATTAGGGTTGTTCAAGATGGTTCAGGTAAATGCAACTGGTTATGATGTCCACCTGTTTAGGGCTGGTGACCAAGGCAAGGTCCTCCCTCCTGTTTTCTCCCTTTGCAAGGTGATGGTAACCATTATTGAACGAGCTTAGTTTTCATGTATTTGAAATTGTTACAAATTGGATAAATTTAACAAAAATGCAAAAATTTGCTTCATTTCTAGCACAATAGGAGTGCGTTTTATTTAACATTTTAAATTAATCCCCCGCCCCTTTAAATTTGACCATCTAAAGAGTAGTAACAAAGATAATGAATCTACTAAATTACTTTCGGTAAACCCTTCAGGATGAAGAGCTGACTCCAAGCAAAGTCTCATTCTTTGCACATTCAAGGCACATTCCTTGTATATGCACATACTTGGCCAATAAACTTATTCATTCATTCATCCAACTTATTCATTCCGGTGGAGAAAAGATAGGTTGAAACTGCAATCAGAACATATTCCAGACGTCCTAATTAAAACTCGGCATAAACTCTATTTAATGCCACCTTATTCTGTGATATACTGGGTGCTACAAAGAATAGCGTGCATTTCCCAACATTGTTTACCTCAATCGTGGTGAACGCACTATTAGTGATTTGACAAATGGCATTTCAACCACTGAAGAGGAATAACGGATTGCAGTGTTAATGTAATCAAGTGCACACGTTTACTAAGCATGGTTAATATGAATTATAAATAATATTGAATTGTTGCCAAATCTACATCTGCATTTTCCACCCAGGCACACATTTGACTTCATTAGTGCTATTTTATCGCGTGCTGTAACCAGATTCATGTTGTTGTGGCTCATTTAGAAATTCAGCAAATGGTCATTGCTTTTTCATGAGACATATGTTGCAAGTAGTGGTCACTTTCGAACCAATCAACAATTTGCAGCAAGCTGCATGCAACAGTATTCTATATAATGGAAGCTTTTATCTTCATCAACAGTATCTTGTGCTTCTGAGCTGATACTTTCTGGCAACTTTGAATTGTTTTAACTGTTGATTTTTGTACATTCCTGTCAGTTTGTAGCTGTTTTGTATGGAGCAACTGTACGGCTGCTCGCTAATGTAAAATTGACAGGTTTTAAAGATTAAAGTATTTGTTTAGTGCTTGCCTGGCTCTGAACTGAAAACAGAGGTCAAGACATAAAATCGCATTTTGTGAGTGTGTTTATTCCGTCAGTTACAGCATTACAACACTTTAACTCCCCCTCCCATTCCTGACATTTCTGTCCTGGGCCTCCTCCATTGTCAGAGTGAGGCCCAGTGCAAATTGGAGGAACAGCACCTCATATATCACTTGGGCAGCTTACATCCCAGTGGTATGAACATTGACTTCTCTAACTTCAAGTAGCCCTTGCTTTCCCTCTCTCTCCATCCCCTCCCCCTTCCCAGTTCTCCTAGCAGTCTTACTGTCTCCGACTACATTTTATCTCTGTACCGCCCACTCCCCTGACATCAGTCTGAAGAAGGGTCTCGATCCGAAACATCACCCATTCCTTCTCTCCAGAGATGCTGCCTATCCTGCTGAGGTGCTCCAGCATTTTGTGTCTACCACAATTTGTGTGTCTACCACAAGTGTTGTCACTTTCACTTCACAATTTTACCAGACATCAAAGGGAAAGACAAAAAAATGTGTGTGTGGTAGGGGAGCAGTTGTTTTTCTGCACAACGTGGACGAATGCTTACTCTGGGATTCAATGCTCATATTTTAAATCTTTATCTTTTATATAAGGTGAGTTTGGAAACTATTCTTTCCAATAATAGCAAAACTTACTTTCAATGCACAGGTAACTCAGACAGTTGATTCCAGTGCTTTAAGAGTGGGTCATCTCTCATTAGACAACTTTGGACCAATCCTCGTTCATTACTGCAAACCCAAAGGTCAATTTAAGTGCAAATCAATACAGGTGTGTACGAAAAGGATTTTGACAATTACCTTTTTTAGCAGGCCACTAAATTATTTCATCAGTTCAACAAGTAAAATGAATTCTCAGCTGCGTTCGCTGCCCACTGCACTATAACTCAGTGGTCATAAAAGTGAAGCAGACAAGTTAATAATTTTCTGGAAAATTATATGACTGGACTCCTCACTGAAAAGTTATATTCACTTAAACACTGAATAACGTGAGCGCAGGAGGATACGAACTGAGAAATATCATGCACAAACCATACATGTACTGTTAACTTACAGAAAAAATAGTCAACGGTTTTGTTACAATGCAATTGCTAATTATATTCAGAAGAATAATGACATGAGAAGTTCCTGAGTTCATAATGAATTCCTGTTCAAAATTGGTGCCTGGCCTCCTCTTCCCTTTTTGATGTGATATGCAGTGCTATTCCAATTCAATCTAAAGAAATCAAAGAACTTATATTTCACATGTCTTCAGTCACCTTAACTGCTTCTTTGCTAATGAATTAATTCAAAAGAATATGGTCATGAAAATTTTCAGTAAAATATAATAGGCATATTACTCAAAGAGCAAGTGATTGGAAAAAATGTATTCACCTGCCCACAGTACATAAAAACAAAATGCCGTGGATACCTGAATCCTGAAATAAAAGAGAAAACATTGGAAATAGAAAGCACATCAGGTGGCATCTATCAAGACAGGACCCCCTGTTGTATTTTTGGAAAATGGTTATTCTATTGCTTTTGGCCTGAATGGGGTTTCAGTTCAATTTGCCTTCAGAAAATGCAGTGTCTCAAACTACATTATACATCCTTATAACTGTGCAATCAGTCTAGATTATGTAGTGTCAAGACTGCTAGTAGGACATTAATCCATTAGATTGGTCTCAAAGGGGAGGATGTGAGCCAGTCAGGCAGACTTTATAACATAAAGCTATAATTGAGGAACAGTCCTGGTCATGACAACATCCCATCTAGTTTCCATTAAAAGGATACACAAATTAATTCTATAGGACTCACAGAAGTCAATACCAGCGATTCCAGTAGACAGATGAGCAAGAGCATGGGAGGGAACAAAGAAGAACGGTTGAATTAAATTGCATTGATTTCAAAGCAAGAGGCTTAACAGATAACTGCAGATGCTGGTACAAATCGAAGGTATTTATTCACAAAATGCTGGAGTAACTCAGCAGGTCAGGCAGCATCTCAGGAGAGAAGGAATGGGTGACGTCTCGGGTCGAGACCCTTCTTCAGACTGATGGTCTTCAGACTGATGGTCTTCACCCACAGTTAAGGTGGGTGAACTCAGATACATGCAACTGGAACATTATTGTCAATACAGAAACCTGGCTAAGGGAGCATCAGGACTGGCAGCTTAATGCTCCTCAGTGCTGCTGCTACAGGTGAGATAGAGGCAGGATTTAAAGCGAAGAGTTGCTTTGTTGATTAAGGAGAACATCATGTCAGTAGTCTGAAAAGGCATTGCTGATTGTCCAGTGAGCCTATATGAGTGGAGCTGAGAAATACAAAGGGGATGATCTGCTTAGCTTAGTTTTAGTTTCATTTATTGTTTTCACCTGCACCGAAGTACAGTAAGTGGGTTTTGTTTGCATGCTATTCAGTCAAAGAAAATACTACATCAAGCCGTCCACAGAGCAGATCAAGAATGAAAGGTACAACATTAAGATTGCACTATGGGCCCACCAAATAGTCAATGAGAATCAGAGGGACACAAATGCTGAGAGATTACAGACAGCTGCAATGCTAATAAGGTTGTCATGGTAGGGGATTTTAACTTTCCCAATATAGACTGGGGTTGTCATAGTGCCAAAAGCTTTGCTGGGGTGGAATCTGGTGAGTGTTCAGGAACGTTTTCTCAGGCAATTTGTAGTGCGCTCAACAAGGGAGAGGGCGAAATCTTCACCTACTTTTAAGAAACTAGGCAGGGCAAGTGTCAGAATGGCCTGTGGGTGAGCCTTTTGGGACCAGCAAACACAGTTCTATTAGCTTTAATATAATTATAGATGTGGACAGGGCTGGTTCACACAGTTAAAGTTCTAAATTGGGTCAAGGACATTATTAGGTCACGGTCAACCTGGTATTAGACAGGAACTTGCAGAAGTGGTTTGGTGTAGGTTGATTGTAGGCAAAGAGACATTAGCTTAGTTTAGCGACACAGCATGGAAACAGGCCCCCTGAGCCCACCATGTTCACGGCGCCCAATGACCACCTGTACACTAGTTCTATTCTACACACAAGGGCCAATTTATAGAAGCCCAACAACCTGCAAACTTGCACATCTTTGGAATGTGGGAGGAAACCGGAGTACCGGGAGGAAACCCACGGGGTCACAGGGAGAATGTGCAAACTCCGCACAGACGGCATCCGTAGTCAGGATCAAACCCGGGTCCCTAGCACTGTGAGGCCGCAGCTCTGCCCCTGCACCACTGTGCCACCCTGCACATCTGGAAAGTGTGATAGCGAGAATTCAATTTAAGCGAGTTCTTATTAGAATGAAGAGTTAAGGGCCCGTCCCACTTAGGCGATCATTTTGGCGACTGCCGGCGACTGTCAAAGTCGTAGCAGATCGCCGAACTTTTCTTTTACCCGACGACAATGACCACGACAATGCCGAGTCAGGTCGAGATTACACCGTCTTCTGAAACATCGCGGAAATTCCCACGCTGTCAATGCTTCTCCGGCGTCCTAATTTTCGCTGAAATCACTGACAAGTCGGTAAGTACTTGAGAGTTTTGAACTATAACATCTTGTATGGGTTACTTAAAACAAAGCTTCACTGTAACAAGGAATAAACCGGATTTACTTCCAGTTTACTAATAGCTGTATTTTAAACAAATAATTTTAAAAGTGGTTCAGTGGATTTTTGTGAAAAGTGTGTGGGCATTCTTTGAAAATGTAAGGGAGATGCATATCTGGTTTCTGGGTTGCATATCTAGGTTGGGAGCCCACTTTAAATGTAATGGCTGAAGCCAAAAACAATGCGAAAATTCCCACGCTTACCTGACCGTCAAACTGTCGCCTCCAATCTACCTGTCAAATGTCCTGACGGTAAATAAATTGGTCAAACACAAGCATTTTATGGTATTTTGAAATGACTTTACTTATTTTAATATTATGTGCTTCTAAATGCATCTAAGAGAACCTATCAAACCTGGGGACAGCATGCGACAGCGCCCGCAATAAGCAACGATACCTGGCGACAAGCCAGCTCTCGCCGAGAAATTTCAAACCATTTGATTTCTCTACGACGCGCGGAGATCCACTACGATCCACTACGATCTTTGGAAGACTCCTCACGATCGTGCCCGCGACACCCCGGCAAACGTTCAGCGACAGCCTAGTCGCTGGCAGTCGCCTTAAAATCGCTTAAGTGGGACAGGGCCTTAAGGCAGGTAAGAGGAAGGAAGTCTGGAACTCGGGAGAAGGTGAGGCACTGGTCAGGATAAAGAAGAAATCATGGGTAAGGTATAGGCAGCTGGGATCAACTAGGTCTAGGGAATTGAGGAGTATACTTAAGAAGGAAATCAGAGGACAAAATGGGGAAAAAGATAGCTCAGTCAGCTAAGATCAAGGAAAATCCAAAGATGCTTTATAAATACATTGAGGAAAAATAGGTAACCAGAGAGTGATCATACAGGGCCGCTCAGAAACCATCGATGCATGGAGCCGCAGGAGATGGGCAATGCTCACAATGAATATTTCTCAATGAATTAACATTTGATTCTCAATGAATATTTCTGCTCTGTTTTTATTGTGGAGAAAGATATGAAGATGAGGAATGATAGTGGCAATGTCTCCAGCATAGTCCATATTACAGATGAGGAGGTGCTGAGTGCCCTCAGGTGGATGAAGGTAGATAAAGCTCCCAAGCCTGTTCAGAAATGTCCAAGGACACTCTAGGGAGCTAGTGAAGAAATTGCAGGAGTCCAGGCTGAGATATATGAATCATCTTCTTTGGAAGTTTGTTAATGTTGTGCCTCCACTTAAAAAATGACTGCAAAGAAAAATGTAGGAATTGTCGACCAATAAACCTAACATCTGTGGTAGGAATGATTCTGGGGAGGGTTCTGAAGGATAAGATACACATGCATTTGGAAAGACAAGGGTTTATTAGGGATAGTCAGCATGGTTTTGTGTGCAGTAAATTGTGTCGCATGGATTTGATTGAGAAGACCTTTGATAAGGTTCTGCACGCTGTCTTTTGGAAGGTTAGATCGCATGGGATCCAGGGAGAACTAGCTACCTGGATGCAGAATTGGCTTCATGGTAGAAAGCAGAGGATGGAGGTGGAAGGTTGTTTTTCACGCAGGAGACCTGTAACTTGTAGAATGCCTCAGGAATCAGTGCTGGCCCCTTTGCTATTTGTCATTACTATCAACAATTTGGGTGAGAATGTACATGACATAGGTTGTCTCGTAGTTAGTGAAAATGGTTATCAAGAATTACAGTAGGATCTTGATCGGCTGGGTAAGTTGCGAAGGAATGTCCAATGGAGTTTAATTCAGACAAGTGTGAGGTGTTGTATTTTGGGAAGGCAAACCAGGGTAGGACCTTTACCATGAACAGTAGGGCCTTGAGTAATGCTATGGAACAGAGGGATCTCAGAGTATAATTACATGGTTCCTTGAAAGTGGTATCACAAGTTGATAGGGAGGTGAAGAAAACTTTTGGTATGCTGGCCTTCATCCGTTAGGGAATTGAGTATAAAAGTTGGGATGCTCTGTTACAGTTCTGCAGAGCGTTATTGTATCCAGTATTGATCAGCTTTGTTGGCCTTCATGTTTGAGGTTCATTTTTCAAATACCAAATATATTAACCAAGCTTCCATAATGGCTCAGTTAAATTGTCCAGCATTGGCATAACCATGCATATTTCAATATTATGACAAACAAATCACTGCACTGTTCTCAGACTGAAGGGATGGAAACGGATCAGGGAGCCTGTCATTAATTGCTATCCATTGATTCGTTTGCTCCTGATTGTAGTGTTTGCAGTCTCCTGTACCACCATTGCCTCCAGCTGGAACTGCATGTGCAGACTGAATTAAATTAGATTCGCTAAAGGTAATGATATGTTGAATAAGTAAAAGATGAGGAGCCAGTGAGCAGTTAATCAGAAGGTGAAATAGGGACAGCATTTCCTGTAAAAAATAATACAATACAATACAATACAATACAATATATCTTTATTGTCATTGTACCCAGGGGTACAACGAGATTGGGAATGCGCCTCCCATACGATGCAATAATTTAGGTAATTTAGACAGCAGCAACCCAACGAAACGAAACAGTTGTAACAGTTTTGGACAGGGTAAAGTGCAAGTTGATCTATGCGTTGTGGCCATCCGGCTCAGCAGGACCGGTTCATAGCAGCTATGGCCCTGGGGATGAAGCTGTTCCTGAGTCTGGAGGTGCGGGCATAGAAGGCCTTGTATCGTCTGCCCGATGGAAGGAGTTCGAACAGACTGTTGCAGGGGTGTGAAGAGTCTTTGTGGATGCTGGTGGCTTTTCTGAGGCATCGTGTGTTGTAGATGCCCTCCAAGTCTGGTAGCTGTGTTCCGATGGCCCTCTGAGCTCTATGGACTACCCGCTGTAGAGCTTTCCTTTTAACAGATTAAAACACATTATTTTCTTTAAGGACTCTTAACATAGATGTTTCTATGAGTTTCTCTAACTCATTTCATGTCACACTGGAACAACAACTTTGTTTTAAGTATTGCATTGCAAGCAATAATTGGCTGTGATGTGCTTCACAATGGATGGGGGGAACATGACTGCAGAGTGCCAGAAGAAAGCAGATAATTCCTTCAAGCACAAATTAGTTTTAGGAACTTTTTAAAAATGTACCAATACAAATTTAGTTTGAAAGACAGTGGTTCCAGAAACGAGCGCCAAGATAATTCAGGCTCTGAGTCAAATAAGGAACATCTAGAGGGTGAAATACAGAAAAAAAAAACAGAATTAATGGATACCAGGACACAGTTTTTTATACAGAATGTGATGTCTGGACTGTACTGTCAGGTGAATCAATGCCGGCAGATATGATAGTGGTGTTTAAGAGGCTTTCAGTTAGGTGCATGGGAATGCTGGAAATGGGGAGATATGGATCATGAGTAGCCAGATGAGATTAATTTATCCTGACATCATGTTTGACACAGACATTGTCCTGTGCTTTACTGTTCTATGTTCTCTTTATCTCAGAAAATTCAAAGAGGATGTTTATTGCAGAAAAACAAGGAACAGCAGATGGCAGTTTACAAAAAAAGACAAAAATCCTGGAGTAACTCCAGAAAGTGCTGGAAAATGCTGGTTAGTTATAACTGTGCAGAGCTTTGTTATCTATATACTAAAACTCTTGTTTGTTTGTTTGTTTGTTCCTGAACGACAGCCAAAACGGTGCACAATAGCGCAACAGTTTTTGGCCCACCTTACTCACCGTCGTCCCTCTGGTGCTAATGGAAGAGGTTTCATTGAAATTGGTGTTATATTTTTAGTTAGGGAGGGAGGGAGGGAGGGGGGGGAGAGGGATAAGGGGGGTTGAGGGGGATGGAGTGGGGGGGAGTGGAAGGGTGGGAGGGGAGGGGGAGGGAGGGGGGAGGGGAGGGGAGGAGAGGAGGGAGGGGAGGGGAGGGTAGGAGAGGAGGGAGGGGAGGAGAGAGGAAGGTTTACAGCCCCCATGGAGGCTGAAGCACAGGTTTCCTGAAATAATACCAGGCTAGAAAGATAAAATTGAGAATATACTGTAAAGACCAAGCTTGCATTACCTTGAATAGAAATTAAGGATTGAATTAATGGAAGCATTTAAAATGAATAAAGGATCTAACAGGGTAGATGCCCAGAAAGGGAAAACAAGACAGTTTTTTGCAGCTTCCCAACCTTTGAAAATGGCACTAAGATGTGTATGCTAACTTCAAAAGAGAAGTTCAATGATTTTGTATTATCACATGTACTGAGTTACTGAAATTACTTTTCTGCATACAGCTCACTAAACTATTACTGTACATATGCATTAAGTATAAAGTGTACAGAAATAGTCCACTGAGAACATTGACAAATGCCGCCAGGTTTTGGCGCCATTTTTAAAGTCCATGTTGCTTTCGGTGCAGCTGGCCTTAAAGGCAGAGTTGCAGGGTCGGCCTGGCCAAGCGAAGTTGTAGGCGTTATCCACCGTTCCGTGCCGCTGCAGGTCGCGTCTGGTCCACACGCTCGGTCTCCTGGAGCGGCACCCAATCCAGTTGAGCCCTAGGCTGCTGCTGGGCCTCCAGCCATCGCCTCTACCACAGATTGTCCCTCTCCTCACTCGGCCACAATTCAGCCCTAGTTCTCCAGGGATGCATCCCGCAGCTGACTAGAAAGAGATTTGGTCAAAGGTGTGTGTATGGCACCTGTGGATCTGATACGTATAGTAACATCAGTGCACAACAATGATTTGAGGCCTGTACTGTCCTTTGAAATTTTTTACCCTTTATCCTCTGTAATGCCCCAAACCTACTCAGATCAATGTGCATTAAACAGCATGACTCCCACCTGAGTTTTTAAAGGGATCTTGTCTATTTACAGGTTACTGGCCTGTTCATTTTCTTTACTGCTGTTGGAGATTTAAGCACTTGCCTAAAGGTTTATCACCTAACAAGAAGTAATTTGGCTGGTCCTGAAATAAATCTCTGACGGTTTGAAGGCTTGTGATGAAATATGTTATTCCCAGCCTGTTATTACCTCCCATGAAAATTAAACATTGCTGGGAAAATGAAGAGGTGACCTGGAACAGGAAAGGTGGAATAAGATGGGGCGGGAGAACAAAACTACTGATGGTCTCTGAGCTACCATGTTATGTTAACCTCGGTGCTGACAGGTCCTTACTCCAGAGATTGGGGCTTAAACCTGACAGCTGCTGCAGCTACAACTAACACCTACAACTGCAAACTCGATTTCACCCTGCGGGATGCACCTCTGGAGAACTAGGGCTTCATTGCCTCCAACTGGCAAGAGGATGATAGCTGACGATGGAGTTAATAGAAACTTGCAGTATAAAAGCAGTATATAAGGTTGGTCTGGATCCCTTCTATCCGGAGATGCTGCATGTCCTGTTGAGTTACTCCAGCATTTTGTGTCCATCTTCAATGTAAACCAGCATTTGCAGTTCCTTCGTAGATAAAAGCTGGGTTTGGCGTGGTGAAATTACTGGTACTCTAAAGAGAGTTTTTATCTCAATCTCTTTTTCCGGTTACCAGCAAATGGAGCAATTCCAAAGATTTGCAGAGAATGTTGGCTTCTGCACTTAGTGGAAGAGCTTTGACTCAAATCCATAGCTTTCCACACAAACCTGGCCATTTTCATGGCCTCGAATGTTCAGCAACGCACTCTCTCGCTTCTCCCTCTCTGTGGGAAGGGTTTCGACCTGAAACATCACCTCTTCCTTTTCTCCAGTGTTGCTCGCCTGACCTGTTAAGTTACTCCAGCATTTGGGGTCCACCTTCAATTCATTGAGTGCCTTGACTTGGAACCCTCGTGGAACACACACATGCTCACAAGGCATATAATGCCAGATGGGATGGCTTCTCGTAGGCTGTTAAAAAATGCTGTCATTGCCTGTACCAAGCTAAATCAGCCTGCAGTGCATCTATCGAGGCATATTGAACCTTCTAGTAATAGGCTAAAATATTACTAGAAAGCTGCACAAACTGGCCATTATGAAGGAATGACCTGCAAACATTGGATAGTATGAAGTTCAAGTGTAAGAAGAGGGGCAGTGGAGGAGCAGGAAGCAACAAGAAACCTGACACGGTCGAGAAACAGGCAAGTGGATGGAAAGCTCAACATCACCTTCAATGTGTGGGAAGGAACTGCAGATGCTGGTTTACACCGAAGATAGACACAAAATGCTGGAGTAACTCAGCGGGACAGACAGCATCTCCGGAGAAAAGGAACAGGTGAAGTTTTGGGTCTTGACCCAAAGTGCCACCCATTCCTTCTCTCCCGAGATGCTGTCCGATCTGCTGAGTTACTTCAGCTTTTTGTGTCTATCCCCTTCAATGGTTTATCCCCATCTCCCTTTTCCAGCTTTCTCTTCCTCCCTACTCCAATCAGTCTGAAGAAGGGTCCTAACCCGAAATGTCACCTGTCAATTCCCTCTACAGCTGCTGCCTGACCTGTTGAGTTCCTCCAGCACTTTGTGTTTTACTCAGGATTCCAACATCTTTTGTGTTTTTGTGTCCCCTTTAAGTCACGCTTGTTACCAAAGCCATTTTTGTCTCACTCTTTGCGTGGTCATTTTTGTTCCCAACACCATTAATTTATCTGGTGGAAATTTTTTAAAGAATGTTAAGATAATATGATTTTACATCAGCCACAAGCTTTTCACAACAATGTACTGCAGTGCGCAGGAAAATGCCCATGGGTTCACAAATTATCAACGTTTCAGGTTGAGAAGCTACCTCAGGACTTGTGGCTCCATTCTAAACAAAGTAGTCACTGATGTCATGGCATTTTGTGATTCCGTCCCAGCTTCAAATTGACTGCTGTGTCTGAGTCTAAATGACAATGATGATAGACAATAGACAATAGACAATAGGTGCAGGAGGAGGCCATTTGGCCCTTCGAGCCAGCACCGCCATTCAATGTGATCATGGCTGATCATTCTCAATCAGTACCCCGTTCCTGCCTTCTCCCCATACCCCCTGACTCCGCTATCCTTAAGAGCTCTATCTAGCTCTCCCTTGAATGCATTCAGAGAATTGGCCTCCACTGCCTTCTGAGGCAGAGAATTCCACAGATTCACAACTCTCTGACTGAAAAGGTTTTTCCTCATCTCAGTTCTAAATGGCCTACACCTTATTCTTAAACTGTGGCCCCTTGTTCTGGACTCCCCCAACATTGGGAACATGTTTCCTGCCTCTAACGTGTCCAACCCCTTAATAATCTTATACGTTTCGATAAGATCTCTTCTCATCCTTCTAAATTCCAGTGTATACAAGCCTAGTCGATATGTCGATGATATGTCAATGACATATGAATTCAGGAAAAGCATTGTATAAATTAATTCGCTAATTCCCAACAGGCAAGAATAGTACCAGGGTGTTCACAAGAAATAGTAAGCATCTATATACTAAAACTCTCGTTTGTTATCTTGTTTGTGACTGAACTTCAGCCAGAACGGTACACGATAGCGCGACAATTTTAGGCCCACCTTACTCACCGTCGTCCCTTTAATGGTAAAAATGGTAGTTTTATTGAAATTGGTGTTATATTTTTAAAGTTATTAACATTTTAAAGTTTAAATATATCTCCTACGGAGGGAGGGAGGGGGATGAGGGAGGATAATGGGGGTTGCAAGAAATGGAGTGGGGGGGAAGGGGAGGGGGGAGAGGGGAGGGGGGAGAAGGGATGGGGAGGGGGGAGGAGAGGGTGCTAACCAATGCAAGAGAGGTTTGGGCCCAACGGGTCCACTTGGTCTAGCAATATAGTAAAACAGAATAACAATGAAAAGTTCCATTGCAATTCTACTTCCAAAATCATTTCAGTGTAACCATATACAAATCATACCATGGATTTTCTGAAGAATTTATGGCAGCTATTTAATAAAAATATTCTACCCTCCAAAGCTAGAGTGCTGGAGTGTCTGAACTGTTGGACTGTTCTTTAATTGTTTCGGTGCAATTTAATGGTCTTTAGTTACATGTCCTTCATGACTGGCTTCTTTTCCTTTTCAACAACCTGCAAACTTGTTTTCTCGTAATGAATGCACTATGGAATTACTTAGACCAGAGACTCGGTTTATTTGTGAGCAGTGAACTCTAACTTTGATGAAATGTAATGAGTTGAAACTTGCTGCTGACTTACATAATGCAAGGGTGACAAGATACAAAATTGCTTCCCAGTTTGTCTTCAGTGATGACATCAAGAATGGCCATTTATGGTAATGATCAAGGCTAAATAATACTTCGAGTTAGATCATATCCTCCTGATAATTTGATGCTAATTACCCTTGCACCACCCACCCTCATTTTGTGGGATCTGCTCAATTAGATTTCTGAATTGGATGATAATCGTTGCTAAACTGGGAGGAGATATTGTGGTTGAGACCACCCAAATTGATTCCAGTTGGAACCCTTAATCTTTATCAGAGAAATAAGACCTTAATTCGATCTGTCTGGTGTAGAAAGGTCAGTAGGTACATGATGCAACATTGACCTTCAAGCAGAGAACATTTTGAGGAAATATTAATAGTCTTTTTCAATTTTAACAAACTGAACACAGTGCACCTGCCAGCTGCAGGATGTTTAATTGCTTACTTTCACATTTGAATCTAAATCTCATCACTGGGTTACAGTGTTAAGAAAGGAAATAGATTACAATTCTTCGTTGCCAATTTAGTAAGTCTGTACATTTAGTTAGAAGCAATACAATGCTCGAAGCAATGACAAAATACTCATCATCTGCAGATCTATTTTGTCGAGAGTAAAGGTGAAGAACTTCCATTGAAAGCAATTGAAGTTACTCTGACATTTTCTGTTCAATGAAACTGGAATCCAACAGAAAATGCCAAACCAATCTGGCCAGAATCATTGTGAGATATTCTCAAAAATAATCCTATTAGATATTGTGGACCTTTTCAGTTATGTATTGGAAAAAGTTTCACATGATTTAATGAAGGCGGTAGTATAGAAAGTTACCGCAGGGAACAGTGCTAGCTCCTTTCCTGTTCACCCTCTACACTGCGGACTTCAGGCACAGTTCAGCAAACTGCTATCTACAGAAGTTCTCTGACAACTCTGCCATCGTCGGCCTCATCACAAGCGACGATGACAGGGCGTACAGAGAACTGATCAAGGAGTTTGTGGACTGGTCCCAGCGGAACCGCGTCCGGATCAACGCGGGGAAAACCAGGGAGATGGTGGTAGATTTCCGCAGGCGCAGCCAGGTCCCCCCGACACCGGTGAACATCCAGGGAATGGACATCGAGAGGGTGGATTCTTATAAGTACCTGGGTGTCTACCTCAATAATAAATTGGACTGGACCGAAAACACCGATGCGCTATACAGAAAGGGCCAGAGCAGGCTTTACCTGCTGAGGAGACTCAGGTCCTTTGGAGTGCAGGGGGCACTCCTAAAGACCGTCTACAACACGGTGGTTGCAGCAGCCATTTTCTATGGAGTGGTCTGCTGGAGCAGCAGCATCTCAGCGGTGGAAGGGAAGAGACTCGACAAGCTGGTCAGGAAGGCCAGCTCTGTCCTGGGTTGCCCCCTTGACTCAGTGCAGGCGGTGGGAGAGAGGAGGATGATGGCAAAGATAACATCGCTGCTGGACAACGACATCCACCCCATGCAGGACACTGTCATTGCACTGAGCAGCTCCTTCAGTGACAGACTCCTTCACCCCAAGTGTGTGAAGGAGAGATATAGGAGGTCCTTCCTTTCCATTGCTGTGAGACTGCACAACCAGCACTGCTCCCAGCAGACGAGTCAACAATAACAGTTAAGGAATACACAGTAAACTGATGACAATTTATCCTTGTCTTTACTTTTATTTATAATGAATGATCTCTTGCTATCCACTTTGCTGCTGTAACACTGTAAATTTCCCCGGTGTGGGACGAATAAAAGGAATATATTATTTGAATGGTCCAGAATGTGCAGTCAATGGCAGTAATCCTCAATGCCTACCATGCATCTCCAATTTAAATTCTCACTCAGTATCTTCACAGATCACGTTGAGAAATTGATGGAGGAAACCAAACCACCTCCAGTCTCTGCAGTGTGTCCCTATGGCAACGCAGGGTCTTAGTTTAGTTCAGTTTAGCTTAAAGATAGAGCAGGAAAACAGGCCCTTCGGCCCACTGAGCCCATACTGACCAGCAATTCCCTTACATTAATAGACAATAGACAATAGACAATAGGTGCAGGAGGAGGCCATTCGGCCCTTCGAGCCAGCACCACCATTCAATGTGATCATGGCTGATCATTCTCAATCAGTACCCCATTCCTGCCTTCTCCCCATACCCACTGACTCCGCTATCCTTAAGAGCTCTATCTAGCTCTCTCTTGAATGCATTCAGAGAATTGGCCTCCACTGCCTTCTGAGGCAGAGAATTCCACAGATTCACAACTCTCTGACTGAACACTACCTTACACACACGAGGAACAATTTTACATTTATACCAAGCCAATTAACCGACAAACCTGTCCGTCTTTGGAGTAATCTTCCCTGTGTGTATCACGCTACAAGGTTCGGGAGAAACCCTACTCTGGAAATTCCGCAATTAAGTCTTTGGCAGCTAGGTAAAATATGCAAGACCATTCAACAGTTTTGAAATATTTACAAATACTTAAACAAACTTTAAAAAAATATATGATGTTTTTTTATAAAACTACAGCAGTTAAAAAACAATATGTTATTGTTTATGAGGAGAATGCTTCTATTGTACGCACACGCCCGCCCAATAGGCAACCAATGTTGAGGTTCCATTCTCTGGAAGTCCATCCCTTGCTCCGAATCTCGTAGCCGACACTATTTCAAAGTAAACAATACTTACATCAAGTTTTTAATCATGACTCCCACTGCTCCTTCCTTGCTTCAATCATTATTTTTCTTTATTCTACCTCTGAAGCACCTTGGATATTTATCAACATGGGAATGACAATTATAAATGCAAGTCATTGTTAGCAATCTGACTTTTGTGAGAAGAATCCGTGAATGTTCCTATTCCAATTAAATGCAATATTGTTTATTTACGATCAACAATATGCCACGCGAAGCAGTAATTAGTTTAAATTAAAGTAGACACCAGAGTTAAATTAAATTTGTAGTGAACATTTTTAATTGAATCCATTTTCTCTACACATTTCTTTGTTTTTAATAATGCTTTGTAGGAACATATCTCAAATGTGACTTTTAAGGCCACATTTCTGGAAACCTTTGTTGGCCTCCATTTGAGGTAAACTTACCCATTCCAAACATTGACAGGATATCTTCAGTGAGTGGATAATTGTGAGACACCGCCCCAACAGCAGCAACACTGTGCATCCACTTTCATACTTGCAACAGTCTTGTTTAGCAATATGCGTAGCTACTGTACTCTGATGGAATTAGAGTACAGTGTGGAATTCTCTGCCTCAGAGGGCAGTGGAGGCCAATTCTCTGAATACATTCAAGAGAGAGCTAGATAGAGCTCTTAAGGATAGCGGAGTCAGGGGGTATGGGGAGAAAGCAGGAACGGGGTACTGATTGAGAATGATCAGCCATGATCACATTAAATGGTTAGGGTTAGGGTTAGGGTTAGGGTTAGGGTTAGGGTTAGGGTTAGGGTTAGGGTTAGGCCGAATGGCCTCCTCCTGCACCTATTGCCTATTGTCTATTGTCTAATGCACATGCACCTGATAAAACATCTATTTCAAATTCTCCACTGCCATAACAGAAGTTAAAAAACTCCTACAATGCACACAAATATATATGAGTCTGAAATTAATAACATGGTGATTTTAAACAATCGTGAGGTGTGATTTAACCCATTTACAGAAAATGTCAAAATGAATTTAACAATGTGTTATGGTTAAGAGAATCCATATGAGATAACATTCCTCTGATATAATAGATAGGTATACCAGTACCATTTATAATTTACAAACAAATGCATTTATTCTGATTTGGTTTTGTGCTAATCTTTCTCTATGATTCCCTATTAGTTTTTTCTCACTGGCCCTTAGCTGAAATTTGCCCCTGCCAGTTAAAAGGTTTCTTTATTATTCTCTCTTTGTCATCCAAGCAACAGTGTTTTGGATGTTCTTCCTGCTCCTGCATGTTACAGCTAATTTGTATTTAAGCAGCCATGGTCTGTGCACAGAATGCCCAGCATTGTTAATCTACCTGCATTTGACCTCCTCTTAAATCATTAAAATGAGTCCCTCGTGAACATTTTTACCTTTTATTCAGTTCGCTAATCTCTTTCCATTATTTCTTTAAACCACACAATGTTGTGGTGACTGTTGGGATAATCTATTTAACAGTTTCAACCATCTCTACTTCATTTCCCAGTATCAAATCAAATGCTGCTGTCTTCCTCATTGAATTAGACAAGGATTCAATAAGAAAGTTCCCCTGGACGAAGTTCAGTGATCATTCTCCTTCCCATATGTTAGAAAGATTTATGATATAAGCCCAGGGAACTTTCTCAATCAATCTTCCCCAAATGAGTCTTCAAATATCACTGCAGTATTTTGTTAAATGCTTCTGCAATTTGCTGGCAGACTTGTTCATCTATCTCCTCCACACAGTGAAGTGTGTTAAGTGTGAGGAAGGAACTGCGGAGGCTGGTTTAAACTGAAGATAGACATTAAAATGCTGGAGTAACTCATCAGGACAGGCAGCATCTCTGGAGAGGAGGAATGGGTCTCGACCCGAAACGTCACCCATTCTTCCTTTCTACCTGTGCTACCTGCGCCGCTGAGTTACTTCAGCATTTTGTGTCTCGTTTTGTGTGTTAAGCTCTTTGGCGCCCTCTGGACTTTACAAAGCTTGCATTTGACTGCACTTACTCATTTTAATCAGGCCAGTGATCCCTGAGCACAGTTTTAAATCCAGCTTTCCACTCGACCAAATGCTTGCTAATGATTAGTTTATTGCACTGATGGCCTCCTGATGGGGTCCTGTGGTGAAGCAATGACTTCCTCAGATTTCCCAGCACTGAGTCTGCAACATTTGTCTGCTGACCCCATTCCAACTTCTCATGGTCTAAGTTCACTAGTCTGTTTAATTTCCCTAGGACCAAGGAGAAAATGGTAAGTACAAGCTAATTGCCATTTTTGATATAACTCAGTTGTTTAAAAAGATAGTTTTAGAGATGAATTCTAAAAACAATAGAACACTACTTTAAATAAAACATGACACAAAGTCCTTGAGTAACTCTGCGGGTCAGACAGCATCTCTGGAGAACATGGATAGGAGAGGTTTCAGACCAGGACCTTCTTCAGATTTTTTTTTAAAAGTTTTTGTGATAGTGGTGCAGTTGTACAGGGCCCTAGTGAGACCGCACCTGGAGTACTGTGTGCAGTTTTGGTCTCCAAATTTGAGGAAGGATATTCTTGCTATTGAGGACGTGCAGCGTAGATTTACCAGGTTAAATCCCGGAATGGCGGGACTGTCGTATGTTGAAAGACTGGAGTGACTAGGCTTGTATACACTGGAATTTAGAAGGATGAGAGGAGATCTTATCGAAACGTATAAGATTATTAAGGGGTTGGACACGTTAGAGGCAGGAAACATGTTCCCAATGTTGGGGGAATCCAGAACAAGGGGCCACAGTTTAAGAATAAGGGGTAGGCCATTTAGAACTGAGATGAGGAAAAACTTTTTCAGTCAGAGAGTTGTGAATCTGTGGAATTCTCTGCCTCAGAAGGCAGTGGAGGCCAATTCTCTGAATGCATTCAAGAGAGAGCTGGATAGAGCTCTTAAGGATAGCGGAGTCAGAGGGTATGGGGAGAAGGCAGGAACGGGGTACTGATTGAGAATGATCAGCCGTGATCACATTGAATGGCGGTGCTGGCTCAAAGGGCCGAATGGCCTCCTCCTGCACCTATTGTCTATTTATAAATTTTGTGTATTTCAAAGAGGAATGCAAAGCATTGAGTTTTTAAGGCAGAGCCTCTACAGCTGTAAGGGAAATTGTGCAGCTCTGTTGCCACTTACCATCAGGTAGTGTTGTAGCTTTTCCATCACTGACAGAATGAGCTCCAGTGGCAGGCTGAGCCCAGGTTCCCACAGCAAGAAAGCCTATGTTCCAAGAACAGATGACCAGCGAGCATGGCAGCTCAACAATCAGAGGAAGATTGCTCTGTGCTTTTTTTTTCCCTTTTCAGACCTTGGGGTCCATCAGTGGCTTGCTTACACCACGTACGTAGGATTGAACACGAGACCCACTGTGATGTTTGGTGGACTGTGTGGGGTGGCAGGACCCGTTGCTCCTCCCGTGCAGCAGGTGGCGCTGCACAGGACAAAGGGAGATGTTTTGTACAAAGTTATCTAGGTGTGTGAGTGTGCAATCAGTGTGTGAGTGTGCAATCAGATCGTGTGGTTGCAGCCATTTTAGTTGTCTTGCTGCCAGCATTGAGTTAATGTAATAAAGACATCTGTTGTACCTTGAAGACTCTAAAGTTTTATACAGACATAGAAGAAGAACACGAAACCCACCTTCTCATCGCTTTCACTGAACCTGTCAGATAGGGGTTAGAGCTCAGCCGCTTAGTGGCACAATTGCAAGAGCCATCCGAATACTGCAGTTCAGCCACTGAGATTTGGGTGGCCTTGGTTTCAGAGTGCAGTCTCTGTAGGTTGAACAGTTTGCCGTTAATTCTTAAAAGGAACTCCACATCTTCAGGTAATTGTGAGAGGTGTGCTAAAACATTATGGTGAGAGAAGAGAGGGGCGACGATATTTAACCCTGCTCCATGTTGGCAGTAGTAATGTTGTGTTCCAATAGTGGTCCAATACATGGAGTCAAGATCGATGGGCCTTGCATCTCCCTGCAGGAAAAATGTTCTCTACCATCCTGCTCCACTGCCCCAAACTGCCCTCCAACAGTAAAGGTTCACCACCAGACCCTTGAAAATGTGGACCATTCCCCATACTTTAAGAACTATCACTTGGCCACAAGCACGCATTGGTGATTACATTTGCCACCACATTCAATAGACAGCAGAGCCTAGCGCAATTGAGGTAAAAGGTTTTCGAACATAAGGATCTCAGACCTGGTACAAACTCATGGTCTACCTGTCCTCCACTCCCACAGGAGACTCAAGGCACTGGCAAGATACCTCCAGAATATCCTCCAAATCTACTGGTAGAGAAAATAAACTAACACTTGTGTCCTCTCCCAGTACAACATTCCCAACAGTGAACCCTTGACTATACTCAGTCAGCTAAGTTAAGTAGACCATATCATTTTCATTGCTTTCGACACCAGACTCCCAAAACAGACAGGTGGAAACACGCGGGACTGCAGACGCTGGAATCTTGAGCAAAAAGGCGAAGCACTGGAGTAATTCAGCAGGCCAGTTAGCAACCGTGAAGGGAAATGTCCATTTGCTGTATAACCTCCTCCAACACTTTGGGTTTTTTTTCCCAAAAACATCCACTCTACTCCTAGCTTTGGCAGAGGAAGAGAAAAGAAAATCAAGAAAGTGCTCAAAGGCTCTTTGAAGAAATACTACATGCCAATCGCCACATGGCAATTCGTAACCCATGAATGCACAATGAATGGAGAAGAAGTAGTGGGAATGAAATTGTAAACCCCAAGTCCATTCATTGGGACCATAACGAAATGGTGGGAGGAGTGCACGACCTCCGAGACTATGCACCACCAGGCATCTTCTGCCCCATCTGCAGAAGGTCTGCGTTTCCCACGTTGGCCTGATCAGCCTCCCCTGAACCAACAAAACCAGAGTGCATGTGAGTCACTCTCAATCTCAAGGGACAGCCCGAGAAGAATTATATGGGGTACAAATTCTGCGCTTACTAATTTAGAGCCTGCACCAATCTGCCAGTATCCTGTTATTAAATTTGCAGAGGCTTTTCTTCCTTGGAGGCAATTCAAACTATAGCTTTAGGTTGCTAAATGCAATGGTGATTGGTACAAAACAGGAAAGAAGTATTGATGTTTCTTCACAACCCAGAGGAGCAGAATGCTCACAAACAGCAAATCCCGAGAAGCAGCAAATCCTGGAAAGAGCTCAAACTCTTAAACTTAATCAAAGCAAAACATTTGCCTGCATGTTTGCACTTTCCCAAGATTTGTTCTATCTCAAGTCTATACCCTGTAACATGACACAGACTACAACATAGTTTTCTTTGTAAAAGGTTACCAAGTCTTGTGCCAACTTCTCTGAGAGCAGTTTTACTTATTCATTTCCACTCACAACTTGTAAAGAAATAGCAACATTCATACTTCATAAGAATGAATACAGAACTAATAAAAAAATAAATAGATAATGAGGCAAATTAGGTTAAGCCTTGCCTGAAGGACATTCACAAATGATTGGATATCGTCCAATTTTTAGATATTCCCTCCCTCGAATTTAATTCTGCTTCGAACAAGGGAAAAGCTTTACCTAAGAGCTGGGAAGAGATTTAAAAAACTGATCAGAGAATGAAAACTCCATGGGTTTACCACAGGTTCAGCACTATCTGGAGCTGAAGATCAAATCTTAATTCGAGCGCAGGATCCATCTATCTGTGTGAAGGGAAGCAGGTATCGCCTGAAGAAGGGTCTCGCCCCGAAACGTCACCCATTCCATCTCTCCAGAGATGCTTTGCCTGAGTTACTCCAGCAATTTGTGTCTATCTTTGGTTTAAACCAGCATGTGAAGTTCCTTCTCACACAGCGAGTATCCAACCAGTCTCTCAGCTACTTCCCCCCACATTTGACTGCAAGTCGAAGGAGCTTTGCTGGCATCTGGATGGACCTATGTGGGGGGTGTGGAGTCAACAAAATGGAAACGTCTGGATGAAGTTAAAGGGAAGGAGAGTTCCGGAGAGTTCATGGAAGTTTCCAGAAGTAATAAGACGGAAAGTTTTAGAAGGGATAAGAGTCTAAGGTCAAGGAAAATCAGGAACAATGTGAGAAGAGGGGTGGTTAATCTGTATACTACAACTCCTGTTTGTTTGTTTGTTCCTGAACTACAGCCAAAATGGTACACAATAGTGCGACAATTTTAGGCCCACCTTACTCACCTTCGTCCCTTTGGTGCCAATGGAAGAGGTTTCATTGAAATCGATGTTATATTTTTAAAGTTATTCACATTTTAAAGTTTAAATCTATCTTCTAGGGAGGGAGGAAGGGAGAGAGGGGGGAGGGAGGGAGTATAAGGGGGGTTGAGGGAGAGGGGAAGGGGAGGGGGAGGGGGAGGGGGAGGGTGAGGGGGGTGGAGGGAGGGGGTTTGAGAGAGGCTAGGGGAGTGGAGGGAGGGGGAAGGGGAAGGGAGGAGGGAGGGGGGAAGGGGGAGGGAGGAGAGGGTGCTGCATCCATGAAGGAGAGGTTTGGGCCCAACGGGTCCACTTGGTCGAGTATTGAACTAAAAGTGTTATTATGAATGCACACAGTATACGGAACAAAGTGAATGAGCCTGCAGTGCAGTTAGAAACTGGTAAGTACTATGTTGTGGGCATCACGGAGATGTGGCTGAACGAGGATCAGAGCTGGGAGCTGAATATCCAAAGTTACCCGTCCTATCAAAAAGAGTCCAAAGAAAGGTTTTGACCTGAAACATCATCTATTCCTTTTCTCCAGTGATGCTGCCTGACCCGTTGATTTTGTGTCTATCTATCGAAAGGGCAGACAGTTGGGCGGAGTGGGTTGGTTAGCTGTGCTGGTAAGGAATGAAATTTAGCAAAAGATGACATTGGATCAGAGATGTAGAATCCTTGTGGGTAGAGTGAAGAAACAGCCAGGATAAAAAGACCATGATGGGAGTTATGTACAGGCCTCTGAACAGTAACCACGATGCAGAGAACAAATTACACCAGGAGATACAATTGGCGTGTAAGAAAGGCAATGTTAGTGTCATGGTAGGGTCACTGGGAAAATAAGGTTGGTAGTCCAGTCATGAGTCAAGAGTGATTTATTGTCATACAGTATGTCCCAGATAGAAGTATGAAATTCTTACTTGCTGCAACAAAACAGAATCAGTAAACATAGTACACTGTAAATAATAATAATAACAATAATAGTCTATTGTAGTTCAGAGCTCATTTCAGGTTGTAGTGTTTAATAGCCTGATGGCTGCAGGAAAGAAGCTGTTCCTGAACCTGGATGTCACCATTTTCAGGTTTCAGTGCCTTCTTCCCAATGGCAGGGGTTAAATGAGTGTGTGGCCAGGGTGGTGTGGGTCTCTGATGATGCTGGCTGCCTTTTTGAGGCAGCGACTCCAATAAATCCCTACGATGATGGGGAGGTCAGAGCTGGTGATGGACTGGGCAGTGTTCACAATGTTTTGCAGTCTTTTCTGCTCTTGGACATTTAGTGGAAAGAGGATGAGGTTCAGTATCATCCATGATCTATTTGAATGATGAAGCATCTGTGATCATCCACTTGGCCTTCCCCTGTTTCCTTTTCTTATATTTCCTGTATTTGTTCATTTACTTAGCATAGCTTCTAAGTCTTCATTGTCTCTTTCAGCTTCATATAATAAGCATGCCATACATTTTTCTTTGTGTATCATCTAATCTTTCATTGTTCTGCCAACTTGCATATTGAAATCCAACCATTTCGCAATTTCTAAACCATATTTTCTAATTTCAGTTTCTCCAACTTTGGTGTCATCTTCAAACTCGACCAATGTATTGCATTGGGTTTCCGAATCCAGGCTACTTAAGTAAAGTAGACTCGGTGCCGAGCTCTGAGGTAATCAACTTCACTCTTCCAGGCACAACTCCTCTCATCAGTCGGCCACCGTTCAACCACCTTCTGTACACGTGCTTGGGTTTACTGTGAATTCTTAAAGAAATGGCCTGAAGCAATAATGTTTCTAGTTAAGCCTTTTGGAAGTAAATTTGGTTTGTCACTTCCTCGAAGAAGTGTAGGGGTTTGGGCAAAATAGAAACCCCATCCTCCAAAATCTTAGTTCTTCCAAGACAGGAGTCCACGTCCTTCCCCACAAAGCTACTGTACTTGTTGATCCAATTGGCTCCTCGTGCTCCAACTCGGTTCCTTGATCAAGGATAGATATGAGATACTTATTAGGTACCTTAGTTATTTTCATTATGACCAGAATTCTTGCATGTGCTGTTTCTCCTTCTTTTATTTTTGCCAGATTTGGTTAATTTGGAAAGCAAAAGTGATAAGACAATAGACAATAGACAATAGGTGCAGGAGTAGGCCATCCGGCCCTTCATGCCAGCACCACCATTCAATGGGATCTCTTCCTACTTCCTCTCTTGACTGCAGCACCCATATTTTATCTTTGTCCTTCAGCACAGCTTTGTGTTTATTGATTAATGAAATGACTTATGTGTGTATGATTGAATTATGCACCAAAGGTTTAACTGCATTTTTAGTGCTGTTCAGTGGGTTATCCTGTTAATCACTGCTTTTGTTGGTAGCTTACTGTGTGAATTGTACAAAAATGAGAAAATGATGAAAACCCTCAGCAGGTCAGGTAACTAATATTTTCCTTCTGTTCGGTCGTTATAACACAGACTTTAAACAATAAAAAGTAAGGAAGACAATAAAATTGTAGGTTCGTGAACATATTTAATCAAGTTAAAAAACAGTCAACAATTAGTGTTCAATTTTCACAAAAGTATATGTAACATTCAGGTTTATTTTTCAGTGGCTCACACTAAAAGGTACCACAGGCAAATTTATTGCATTGCCTGCTTTGACTTACAAAGCCAACAAGTCAATCACGTGATCATATCATATCATATATATACAGCCGGAAACAGGCCTTTTCGGCCCTCCAAGTCCGTGCCGCCCAGCGATCCCCGTACATTAACATTATCCTACACCCACTAGGGACAATTTTTACATTTACCCAGCCAATTAACCTACATACCATGATGGTCCGGGTTCAACCCCACCAGCTTTTCTTCTCTCCACTCAGGAGATAGTCAGCTTCCTCTAACCTGTGCTGCAAATTGGCAGTTGTGTACTGTGGTGATGTTGTGTGTGCTTCCAATTTTGATTCTTTTAATGCAGACTTGATTTAATTCCTAGTAAATTCAGCACAATTGGCTTAAAACATTAGTCTACGGAGAATTTTTTACAAAAGCTTTTAAACTGATGGAAATGTTAGTTTAATGAAAGCCAACATTAAAATCCAAGGTCCATTGGGAACAGTGAGAACTGACGGAAAACAAAAATATATTTGCATAACTCAACGCTTGAGATTCTCAAGGGCTGAAGAAGTGTAAATGTCATGGTGACATTACAGAGTACAATTCTGGATTAATATTGTATGACCAGTTTAAAATGAACTCTAAACAGTGCTAGCAATCTTGCGGAAAATGTGGCAAAAGCACAAAATATACCACACCCAAAAGATATTTAGTTGCTGTACAATTTCCAGTAAACCAGCAGGACTTTCCGTTTTCTTCGCATGTCATCAATTGCAAGTACAATCTTTGGAGAGAAAAGTATTATAAAATTACTTTATTGTCAGTGGATGATGGAAAGGAAGCATTAGTACATTTCAGCATTGTCAGTACATCACAGCAGAGAAGCATTAGCACATTGAGGCATTGTCAGTACTTCATAATAATGGCGAGTTATCAAATTGCTATACTGTTAGTACATCATTGAAGAATATTAACACATTACTATACTGTTAGTGCAGTAGTATATTGCATATATTTACATGTAGTGTGCACCATTTATACGATTACTGTACAAATATTAAATTATTGACTTAGCAGGCAATTGTCTCATTTGAGCTGCTGCAGTCACTATAATACTAACACTTTCACCACCATTGCAGCAGGTCTTGCTCTTAACAATAGGTTGCGTTTATGCCTAAGGGGAAAAGTGATCATAGGTGTTATCAAGAAGTGTCGCATTATGTTCTGCAGAGGCAGAACAGCGGGGCTGGAGAGCAAAGATCTGCCCGGTAGAAGTTGGATGTCGAGGATTTGTGGCAAAGTCTACCATAAGACTGATGAAGGACCTGGGGATCAGCGGACAAGCCCTACGCCAGGCTATCAAGGAAACATCACAGGTGGCAGAACGGAGTAGCCAGTGGCTCTGGCTGAAGAGGAAAGACCCAATCTGGTCTCCCAAATAAGCCGGCTAGGCAGATGTAGAGGGGGGTGGTTCTGGGACGTCAGAATGCACTGCTGAGCCTACTGGAGACGTCGTGGGTCCAATCAGCGAAACGTCGATGAAAGTAGGTGCCCACTTGATAACCCCAATGACGTGTCTGCCTAGCCTTTCTCAACATCAGATGAGCATAGGTGAGTGCATAAGCCTCCCATCACCACCGGGAGCAAATTGACATTTGGCACTTTGGATTTCTAACATCTTGTCCTGTGTATTTGGAAACAATATATCTGATTTATAAAAATTGCATCAGCTCTGATTGTTTGCCAAATCGAGGTTGCACCCAATGTAAACATCTAAAGAAAAGTCATGCAACTGAAAACTGCGGTGGGCTAGTTGGTTGAAAGGAAGCCCATTGACACCCAGGTCAGTGCAAGGGATTATGAGGTTGACATGATCACTGAAATGTGGTTTGAAGGAAAGGCAGACTGGCAGCTCAGTGTCCCGGGGTGCAGAGGTGTCAGACATGACAGAGCAGTTTCAAATGGGAAAGACGAGTCACACCATTCATGAGAGGCCTACTACAGTAGTACCCTCGATAGATATCCTGGGGGGATCAGTCAATAAGTCTGTATTAGTAGAAGTTAGGAGTAAGAAAGGCCTGGTGTGACCATGACCAGGCTACTGGAAACTGAAGCTGGGAAATGCAAAAGGTCTATATTCATCCCGACAAGCAGGCACTGCCTTGGAGATCATTTCAGTGGAGACCCTCCAAATTCAAAGAACATTGAGTTTTTGTGCTCTTAAGAACAAAAATAATAGCAGGTGATTCAATGCAATTCTGACAGCTACTATGACCACTGTTTACTTCAATACTTTGAGTCTGACAAATGGTTCCACTGAATTACATATTTACAATGGGAGCTGACAAGACCCCTTCGAATGCACAATCACCTTTGCCAGAACGAAGTCACTCATGTGGATGATGTAAAATGTTTTTGAGGACAGAGAGCTCCAAATACCCAAGATTAGTTTTGTGACGGCTGTCTCGCTGGGCACACAAATATCTCAAGTATTCCAAGACAGAGCAGATATGTCTGACAGAACAGACCACGTGCTAAGTGAAAAAAAATAAGCCTCGTCTGGAAGGCTCCTCGACCTCGGCAACAATGGCTCAATGACTCCAAGATGGCGGTGGTGCAAGATGAAGCAGAGGGTCGGCGGCTGTGACCAGTTGGCGAGCTTACCTCCGGCCCTCGGAAGGCACTCTAGTATTCTGTGGTCAACTCGGAACACAGGGCATGTTCATCTCAGTGCATGGAAGCAGAGGGGCAGTTGCTGGAGGTGGCAACCACATGTTCACGGTGATCTCAAGTCATGGTTTTAGTGGAGCTGGCCACGGGAGGCCCAACAGCAGTTAATTCGTGTGTGGCCTGCAGCAGCGGCAGAGAGGAACGGTGGATGGAGCCAAGGGCGTCACACTGAACCAAGCCCTTCCTTTCTTCATCGATCCAGTGTCATCAGGAAACCGGGCCTTAAAATGAGAGATGTAAGAATTCCATGTCTCCTCAGCCCTCAGTCGAATGTTTCGAAGATTTGGTAGTCGCAAAATGGCACCAGAGCATCACAACACTGCATGCTGTTTCAGAAGAGGATCTGTTGTACCAATGGATGATGTGATTTGGTGGGTAGCTTGCAGAACAAACACTTTCACTGTATCGCTGTGCACGTGACAATTAAAAAATTGTTAAACCATTGCAAAATGGCTGAAGGTGCCTGATGTGGATTTGATTAACCCCAATTAATGTAGGCCCAGTGCCTTGCCCTTGGCTGATACATTCAAGAACATCTCATGGCCATGTCAGTTGACAAACCATATCTCTTGTAAGACTTTTGACAAGATCCCATATGGTAAGGTGGTTCAGTACTGCACGAGGGATTCAAGGTTGATTGGAAAACTGGACTCAAAATTAGCTTTGTGTTATGATGCAGAGTGGATGTGTGTTTTTCTGATTGGAAATCTGCAACAAACGGTGTGCCGCAGAGATTGGGACCTTCTTACACTATGTATAGACAATAGACAATAGACAATAGGTGCAGGAGGAGGCCATTCGGCCCTTCGAGCCAGCACCGCCATTCAATGTGATCATGGCTGATCATTCTCAATCAGTACCCCGTTCCTGCCTTCTCCCCATACCCCCTGACTCCGCTATCCTTAAGAGCTCTATCCAGCTCTCTCTTGAATGCATTCAGAGAATCGGCCTCCACTGCCTTCTGAGGCAGAGAATTCCACAGATTCACAACGCTCAGAAAAAGTTTTCCCTCATCTCAGTTCTAAATGACCTGGATAAATACGTAGGGGTGGTTTGGAATGTAGACCATCAGGTTTTTAGGATTATCAACCTTCCAGCTCACTAACTCCTCCCAGACCATCTTTTGACTTGGTTCCTTCCATTTCTCATGATTGCTAAACCTTTGGTTCTCTAATATATCCAAATGGTTTGCATGACTTCTGTGACGACAGAAAAAACAACAACAAAAGATGCAAGATGGCGCCTAACCCTATGTGCGTGCGAGCCACAGAAGCCTATCTACAAACTCATGTAGGAAAATAACAGCAGATGCTGGTACAAATCGAAAGTATCACAAATGCAGGAGTAACTCAGCAAGTCAGGCAGCATCTAGGAGAGAGGGAATAGGTGACATTTCGGGTTGAGACCCTTCTTCAGACCGTCTGAAGAAGGGTCTCGACCCGAAAAGTCACCCATTCCCTCTCTCCTAGATGCTGCCTGACCTGCTGAGTAATGCCAGCATTTTGTGATACCTTCGCTATCTACAAACTCATATCACAATCGCTCCACACTCTTAAACCTCTATTCCTCCATTTCTTACTTTCACTAAACATTTTTCCCTTATCATGTATCTGCAAGCTGCAAATGGCTTGAATGTAATCATGTATTGTCTTTCTGCTGACTAGTTAGTACACAACAAAAGCTTTTCACTGTACCTCAGTACATGTGATAATAAACTAAACCAAACTAGACAGGTACAACATGATTGTTTAATTCCCCGGTCATTTTTTAGTTTTCCATTATAACTCTACTATCCTCGTGTGTAGGAGGGCTACATTTGTCCTTGCTGGTCCTTTCCTTTCTGCATGCCCATAAAAGTTATTAAGTGCGTTTTTATGTTTCTTGCCAGATTACCCTCTTTTATATTCTACTTTTCCTTTCTTTTTCAATTTAGTTGTCCTTCGTGCTGAGTTCTAAGATGCTCCTAAATCTCCTGCACTTTATTAGCCTCTTCCTTTGATTTAATATTAGCTTTAATTTCTCTTGCCAGCCATGGTTAAATCATATTTTTCCTGTTAGATTTTTGTGCCTTAACAGAATATATATCTTTGGCATCTTATGTATTATTTCTTCAAATGCTCAATCGCAAGCAAACCTTTCAATGTGTTCTTCTGATCAAGCACTGCCAGCTCTCCTCCTCCACCTTCATACTTTCCATTGCTTAGCTCCAAGACCCTAGTTTTGCATTGAATCGCATCAATTCCAAACTCAGTGTAAAGTTCTGTCATATTATAGTTGCTCTTCCCGAAAAGCTCATTTACTACAAAATCATCAATCAACCCTTGCCTGAAATAATTTTAATTCTATGTCTTGATCTGTGCAGCCAAGACATTTTCTTACCACCGCACTGATTAATATTGATAAATCGCCCTTTTTTTCTGTTTACATGTCCTTTCTAAACGTTGCCTATCGTTTCTTCAATTATCTTGATTGCCTTTGCCAAAGGATCACGGGCTCACTCTGGCAGGTCCCTGTGAAATGCAGTACATGGATATTTCAAGGTTGTACTCAATATACCGAGTCACAGTTAAATTTGACTGGGTATTTGGTATACCATCCTTCAACTTAGTAAAACATCAGATTTTGGATGACATAGAAACCAGTTACAGGCTTTATCATAAATGTTAGGATTATTTTACTCTTTTGGAAATGGATAAGGAAATATAATGTTTACCAATCCAAAAAAGTCACATATACCAAGATTGAAAAACAGTTGAAAAACTGTACTTCAGACTTTGGAAGTCATGTTCACCTTATCCACTTGTCTTTGAATGAATTATAAAGCTCCTGGTTCTTCACTTTTATTTGGTTTACATCTTTGTAACCATCACGAGTCTCTGGTGGCCTTTCCTCGTGTCAGTTGTCATGGCATATGTATGACAACTTTCAAATTACAGTGCTGAGAAAGCACTTGCATTCAGTTTGATTCAAAGCTGCGGCCAATTTATAAATGTAAGTCTTTTTCTTGCACAGTAATCCAAAGAATTCTTGTTACTTCCTCCCCACTTGCGACAAGTGCTTGCTAACCCTTTTTGCAATTCATGCACAAAAATACCCAGGTCTCTCTATATTTTAAAAAATCGACACAAAGGCAGTACAGTGGTGGAGTGGTAGAGTTGCTGCCTTACAACGCCAGAGACCCAGGTTCGATCCTGTCGGTGTTATCTATATGTTCTCCATGGAACTGTGAGGGTTTTCTCCAGATGCTCCAGTTTCCTCCCACATTCCAAAGACGTGCGGGATTGTAGGTTAATTGGCTTCTGGAAAAATTGTCCCGAGCATGTAAGATTGAACTAGTGTGCGGGCGATCGCTGGTC